>NC_092818.1:27715463-27807963 GCF_023375885.2 Dermacentor andersoni
CCGTAACGTCAGACAGAAATATTAAAACATTGTTATGTGCATTGCACTTGCAGGTCTGTGAATGCAAATCAGCATGCGCCTACGAGAGGTATGGTGGACCACAGCACTATTGTTGCTGACGTCTGTCCTTAGTGCGACCCTAGCTTTCCCGGATGGAGCCCCGGAAGTCACGTGTGATGCTATGAAGCCGTTCCACTACAAAGCCAGGCAGCTCAACGGCACTGACTCCCCCTATCGGCTGGTGCAGGAGAAGGCGACCTTCAAAGCTAACGAATCCTTTGCAGGTGAGGACTGAAGGATACCCGAAGCACAACGTTTATAATACTCAAAATGAAGCACCGACTATGTTCCATCTAGAGCCGTATTCACATATTTTCTTTTGCCATATAGGATGCACGACATGCAACCACTTCGTACCACTTGAAATAATAATGGTGAAAGCAGTACTACATTTCTTTTTAGCTTGTTAGAGCGAGCTATTGGCTCCATGGGTACTCTAAATTAAAGGCTAAATAACGTAAGCTGGTTCGCAAGATTAGCTATTGAGCAGGCAGAACAGCTGCTTGTTACCATGTGTGCCAGTTTGGTATGGCGGGAAGCGGATGCCGCAACGAAAGACTATTGCCGACGCCGCTTTAGACTTTCTTCAATGGCACTTTGTAACGTCATGCATTTTGACAGCCTCTGCTCAGAGCTAGTTCAGAAAAACCTGTTAGAAAAAGTTACACTTGCTTTGAAAAGGACGAAAAGGAAATCCAACGAAGATGCCGAGGAACAAAAGTTGGAGTGGTGTCTTATACGTCAAGCAAAAACACCGAGGAATAGAACCGTTAGCAAAAATCATCCATCCTTTACTCTTGTGTTTTTGCTTACCGCCGAAGACAAACCGCCGTGGTTGCTTAGTGGCTATGGTGCTGGGCTGCTAAAGAGGAGGTCGCGAGATTGAATCCCGGCCACGGCGGCCGCATTTCCATGTGAACGAAATGCGAAAACACCCGCGTCCTTAAATTTAGGTACACGTTAACCAGCCCCACGTGGTCGAATTTCCGGAGTCCCGCAGTACATGCATCGTAATCAGATCGTGGTTTTGGCACGTAAAACCACATATTTTTGGGGGCCACCGAAGATAACGGAACAACCAAGGAACCTTTAAAAAATTACCAACTATAAAAAAAGTCAGAAGAGCTAAGGCTACCCTGGACATCAGTCAAATCGCGATCGTGTCATAGGCTCCACGTTTTAGATGGAATAGTCGCAAAGAAAGTTTTCGCCATCAGTTGGCCCATTAACAGACAACCTCCTTCCCTAAAGAGCTGCGAATGTAGTTTTCGATGAATATTCCACAAAACGAAACCAATTTGACGCTTACTTTTGTCACCTTGTTACGTAGTAGCTAAACAGCAGAAGTGCAGGCACCTCGGAAGCTCAAGAACAAAACACTGTTTAAAAACTGACTTGCACGTTACATGAAACCAGACATTTCACCATCAGTATCTTCGACGGCTCATTCTACGTCAGTGTTCGAGAGCTTGTACACTCCTACAACTCAGGTATGTTATGAATATTTAGTGGCCTTTAAACTTAACACTATAAACTTCTTTCTTCATATAGGACGTAGTACACAAACAAATTATCAACCTAGCTGTTCGCATGTACATTCTAGCATGCAGCTTGAAGAAGGCGTAAATGAAGCGCACGGTGCGCTGATACTTAGATTGGGTTGCTGTATCTGTAATTTATACCTCCTCGTGATAAAAAAAAGCTTTTATATATTTTAGTTTCCACTTATAGGACCAACCGTACAAAATTCTAGCATCAAGGAATTGCCAAAAATAGAAAAACTTCATTTTTCAAGCTCAGTACTTATCTGCCTCGTAATGATACTACGTGCTAAATTTCATTTTACAAAAGACATTCACCGATACAAAGGCAATAACAGCAGCGTTGGCGAAACAAGTGAGGTGGCCTGTTTTTAGACAGTAAGAAAGCTTTGCAATGATCGTAGTAAAATGTCCTCGTGGCACACATCTGCATACAATAATTTTTTTCTTGAACCTTGTAGATTTTCTTTTCTTTTATGAAACTAAAAATTGAACATTCGTGCATTACGTCTTGAAACATTCGTGAATATTTGCCCCAATACATCTGCATGGCTAAGGCAACATGAGGCATCTTACTAGTCCAAAGATCAAGAGTTGTGCGTTGTATTGCTTACGAATGAGAGATGAGGTTGTGTCATTGCCCTTAAAAGAGAACAGTGGCTTTGTTGATCACCTTATCTTGTTTAGCGAAAGCTCATTCGCTAGGTTTATTGGAGTTGTCATCGTGATATCGTGTAGGCCTATTTCTGCCAAGCAGTTCTGTGAGAACACCCTAAGTGGAGGAAGATTTATTAACGAGAATAATTGTCCTTCGCCCGGCCACTTAATTCCACTTAAAATGTTCAGCATTAGAAGACGGTAGAAAGAACTGGGATAAAAAGGCCTTAGAGAACAAAGCAAAATAAGCTAGTCATGTGACATGATTACTCAAGAGGTAATTAATATATTAGGTAAAACAGCCTAATGTGGATTCAGCATGAAATCGAGCTCTCGTCCTGTCATTAGCGCTGGTACTGAAGCGTTTTAAATAACGGGTTGCATAAGGCTGTCATTAGAAATAATGTTGCCAAGAACTAGGTGTCCCCGGTGTCCCCTAAAACTAAAATTTAGGCAATAATGAAAAGAAGCGCCATTCTTTCATGAATTACAAGGACACTGTCATTTGGCACGCTTAAGAGCTTGGCGTTAAACAAAAATTAACAAAAAATATTTCAAACATTTTTAATGTACATGATGTGAGTAATTGCGATTATGAAATTAATTAGGTAACAGAAGGGAAACAAAGGCTTCACGTATGGTGAGCGGTAAACCAACACAGCTTTTTTTATTATTATCGCAGCATTACGAAGAGAAAGGGAGTATTCAACGTACCGGCTGCCTCAACCTCTCCACAGTGACATGTTAAACCAAACGGAACACTCTGAACAAAAAGTGCCCCAATATCCTCAACCTACGTGTCTATACGATCAACCAGTGGAGTGTTAGGCAAGCGAAAGACATATAAGGTTAATGAAAACATGCACGAAAGCATAAACTTTGCTAACGTGAGGGAGAGTGCAGAACGAAATTAAAGATTGTAAACTAATTATTTGTAAAGGCAAAAAATTGGAGGACGCTTAAGCTTCGCCTTTAAGAGTGGAATGCCGATATCATTCAGAGATCCCTGACTGCTCCTCACGCTTCCGGGCAACTGCAGCTTATGTAACCGTAATGTTTACCAGGAAACGCTGGCGGCGAACGCTATGCACGAAGGCGAGCGTTCTGGTAGAAGCGCAGCCTCTTGCGTGGGCCGATCCCAGAGACTGTGCACAGCCGCGCCAAACTTCAAACGGCAGCCGGAAAGTAGGTTTGTTTTTGAGTTTCCGCGTAACAGAATTATGTTTTCTCGTTTATTGAAATTGCAATCCAACGCTATCATGTCTGTTGGTTATGTGCAAGTCGTACTTTACAAATTTTCTGACACATTTTACTTTGAGAAAGTCAATTAATTCAGTAACGCATATGCGCCACTCTATGGCCCTGCGGGGTTCGGGATGATTTTTCGCTAACGGACGATGCCGCCAACGCCGACACCGGATTTTCTGCGGCAAGGTAGCCTTAACGATATCTCCTTAAATTACGCGAGAACAGCACGGAGCTTGCATGGTTATAGTTAGAGATGCTTCGCGCCTACTTAGCCAATGCTAATTGAACCGATTAACCAAAGAAATGTCATTGCGCTCGTAAGTCCAGTTGATAAATGAACTGCCTAGCCATACTAATATCTGCGTTTTCTAATAGATACAATTTGGTATAAAAATTATTTATTAACGACCGGGCTTTCTTGGAGATAACCGACACTGTTCCGTTTGGTAAAAAAATAGCGGGACGTTAATGCAGGAGCGATTATTGCAATTTTATCAGTGATGGTAAAGTGAAAGATTTTATTTGCTGTTTATGTTCACCAAGCACATATCGCTCACAACTGCACAAATGAACCTGACAGCTATTGCTTCTTTCACGAACGCTGCAGTAACCCTTTTCGCCAAGAGGTCGCACTTCAAGGGCTTCTTGGTGAAAGCTTTGGACGAGCAGGGTAACGACGTTGGCCGCTTCCTGCCCGGCGCGAACTACAAGCCGATGCACGATTGCTCCGGGGCCACTCACAAGAGCAACAAGATAAAGTGTGCCGTCAACTTGCTGTGGCAAGCCCCCGTCGACAAGACCGGAAGCGTGCGCTTCAAGTAAGTAATCGGTACACTCAAGTAAGGTGGGAGAGTGTTTGCTTTTTACGTGTTAATCAGGAGAAGCGCAGCATAAAGGTTCCTACAATAATTATTAGAGGTAATTCTGGCTCTGCAGTCGTTCAGCTACCATGGAAATGATGGAAAGTACATGGATTTGTCTGATCTTCGAGCTTGTGGATTTAAGCGCTCTTGCAGCTTTATTTATTACGCCTTGTACGCCTTCATTGTCCTAAATTTCATGGCAATCTATACTTTTCGGAATGCAGAAGATACTGCGAACGCACACATTCGCTACAGATATCCTAATACATCCAGCCATTCTGTGTACTCCTTTTGTAGCAGTTAAACATACGTTCTCGAGGATTGGTAATGAACGGGCCCATCCCCTTTAGCACGTGCTCCGCGCCACATACCACTTGACCCAAGAATGGAATTGTGCAAACATAACACATTAAGTAATTCAAGGCAGCAGTTGCATATCCTGAGTTACTCCGTGAAAAGATTCCATGAATTGCTTAAGAAATGTATATCAGATGACGTCATATCCAGAGGTCTTGCAATTTATGAAATGATTGACTTTGATTGTTCAGAGCAGAGTTGCAGTTAATGGCGCTATCTTGTCGGTCAATGGCAAACCACAGTATTCGGCACTCCGTGAACGAAACCCAGTCGTAAATCCTTATAACGCTTCGCGTTAAGAATGGTGACCAAATAAAATCGAAAGTTGCCTTGAGACTTGACATCCCGCCGTCGTCATTCTCGAGGACATTGAAAAAGAAGCACGGCCTTGAAATTTGGAGCGATTTGAGAAGTCTTTCCCGCCATTTAAAGCGTATACGTGTCTACTGGTGCGGAGCGATTAGCGGTAGCTTGACCAATTTCAGGCATTTCATGGAATTTGTCACGAGACGTTCGCAGGCCAAAGTGCAGCCATCATCCCTTGACACAAAGGACACCAAAGACCAAAATGCCAAGGAGCGGCCATCTACAACCTGTACCAGGGTGGACATAAAAACTGATTGACGACTTTTGATGCCCAAGAAGTAATGCGAAATCGAAGAAGAAAGTGTGAGATTGCAGAAAGACCACATCCGCACAGTTTCTTCTAGAACACACTTATGGAATAAAGCATCATTAAGACTACTAAAATGCCATACCACGAGAACATGCTGCAAGTGTTTCTCGTAGCCTGAAACGAAAAAAAAATTCAGCATTGCTTTGCAGAAGACCATACATCTAAAGACCAAACATCGCACATTCTACTGGTCTCGTTCGAGTCTTCCAAAGTGTGTTTACATTCAGCTGGTCGAAATCGATCGCTCAGAACACGTTTGCCTTGTTAACTCAGAGCACCCCACCCATGTTCAGAGTGTTCGGAGGTGCTCCCACCTTCAACCTGGAAGCGCAGCCGAGACCTGACAGAAACTGGATCACGTGGTTACTACGATTGCTCCGGGAGCACCTTCGGCTGGGGCACTCATTTTCTTTCTGAACTCTCGAGAGGGCTCCGCATTACTTTACAGCGAGTTGGGGTGCGGTATGAAGCAATCAGATGCACAAATACTCAAACGATAAAGAAAACAGTACGCCAAACATTACTAACAGCTTCGTGGAATCAACGTTCTGTTGAGTACATGTCTGAGAGCCATCGCATCGACGGCGCACCTCCGACAAGCTGTAGGAGTGCGTACACAAGGTTGTCAGCGTGAACCCCGAAAACAATTTTCTGTTGTGCACGCTTACCGAAGGAATCGCTCTTGCCGCGGACGGGGGAAAGTTCCGTACTGTATTTGGTGGCCGTGGTTAACAAAACAATCTAGCAGATGAGCAATTTCGCGAACTACCTTCAACGTATAGGCGCGAGTTCACTATTAATTCTTTTTGGCAATATGAAGGGCAAATACATCCCGTAATATACAACACACAGAAACACATTGTGTATGTCCTACTCTCTATTTGGTGCGTGCTTTTCACGGCGATGAAAAAATGTATGCAAAACACACCGCATTTCCCCAGAAACAACTCCCTTTGAGAGACACGAGTTATTTTTCGCTTGCCACAAAACATAGTGCAGAGTAGTGGCGACATAAAAAAACTGTTCTGAGCTGCACAAAATATTTCTGAGGAGGCCTGCTGCTGCGTGGCACAAACGTACTCCGAACGCTAATAGCGGTTTTCTTGCTCCAAAATAAAATGTTGGCACTTCATACTTAACGAGCACGCTTACTTATCATCAATTTTTAATATCTCTTGGGTAGTCCCGCGCTGTTGTAGATCAATGGTTGCATTACTGTGGTAGATTTGAGGCCTCTCTGCTTTTAACGGGATACCGTTTATAACAAGGTTTCTTTTTGTCCCGGTGCTTGGCTTTGTTAAAAGGAAGGCTTACTGGAATTGATAGGCCTGTACTATCAGAGAAAGCAGCACTGCCTTTGAATATAAATGCCTAAATTAAACAAATTTATTGTGTCGAAATAAGCTATTTCGACTTAATCGCTTGCTGTAGAGCTGTGTGTTTTGAAGCAATGTTATGTTTCTGAATAACAGCGCACTGAAGACGACACAAAGAAATAGCAATGATAATGCTCAGCAAAATTTGTGTTAAATCATGATGTCTACTAATCTACATACCAGCGCAGGAGGCGACAAAGGTGGGGAAGCGTTGTTTGCAGCAGTGACAAGAATGCAGGGTTCGAGTTTAAAGCACACCATCATGAGAAATTCAAGTATAACGCATCCCTTGGCGATGATTGTTAAGGCGATTAGCATTCTTGTGGTGGCGCATATGTAACTTAGTGATGGGAAATTGCCTGTTGTCAGAAATTGGAATGATTGTGATTATCTTAGGTAATTATAGAACGTAAGTTGTCTGCTCGCGTACGTATTCAACGATTCATACCTAGTGACCCGCGTTGTCTACTATAGATAAGACAGCTGCCCCCACATACCTAGTGGGCCTAGGTGGTAGACGGACGGACGGACGGACGGACGGACGGACGGACGGACGGACGGACGGATGGATGGATGGATGGATGGATGGATGGATGGATGGATGGATGGATGGATGGATGGATGGATGGATGGATGGATGGATGGATGGGAGGGTAGGTGGGTGGATGGATGGATGGATGGATGGATGGATGGATGGATGGATGGATGGATGGATGGATGGATGGATGGATGGATGGATGGATGGATGGATGGATGGATGGATGGATGGACGCTGAGTAGGCTACGAATGCTAATCGCATAAATACTATTGCACACTGTTTGCGCTCTTTTTGTCTCTACGGAAGCTTCCTTTATTGCGTTCATTAGGAGGAAGTTGGGCCCAGCTCAGCTGGGTCTACGCTGGCACCCAGACGGCCAACAGATAGGCCACGACTCCTGTGTTTGCTTTCCCCCAAGGCAGCTCGCTTAGAATTATATTCTTCGAGTTTGGACACGTGCGGTCCCTTCTTATGCATTCAATTGCGTTTCTCCTTAAGGCGGTCGACACGCTCTCATTTGAAATGTTCTTTTTTTTACGAGCACCGTGAATCGGTACGTGCTGCAAAATTACTCTGAGACTGAGACGCACACCATCTCAAATATTTGAGCAAGAAAAAAATTATTTTTGCCCAACACAGACCTACACGTAGCAGCTTACCCTCACGTTAGGCTTTCATGCTTTACAGTAAGCATGAGAAGCTGAGATGCTGCGCTTGAGTTGCTGTGCTTAGCGGTTCGGTAAACCAATGAAATGGCAGCAGGAACCCGCCGTGGTTGCTCAGTGGCGATGGTGCTGGGCTGCTGAGCACGAGGTCGCGGGATCGAATCCCGGCCACGGCAGCCGCATTTCGATGGAGGCGAAATGCGAAAACACCCGTGTACGTAGATTTAGGTGCACGTTAAATAACCCCAGGTGGTCCAAATCTCCGGAGTCCTCCACTACGGCGTGCCTCATAATCAGAAAGTGGTTTGGGCACGTAAAACCCCATAATTTTAAATTGCAGCATGAGTTTCGCAGTTTTATTGGCCTATAGTTTATGGTTCGTATAAGCAGTTCTAATAAACAATGAAAACTAGCGAGGCTTCTGCAAATAACGTGCGCGTTAATTTCGCAGCGCTGGTCTGCATATTTTAACACGCAAGATATTGAAGAGCCCGAATATTAATTGCTAAGCTTCGTTTTGTATGCTACCGGAGTGCCCTAAAACTGATAATTTGTTAAGAAAACAAACCAGCAGACAAGCAACAACAGGTCCACAGTATTTTATTCATTTATGTACGCGCCAATCTGAAGGTGTGGTGACTTACACTTTAGAATGTCTCTGTACTTTTTTGCATACCTACCATCCCTAATAAAATCATCCGCAGCGCATCTCAGTCATATGAAAAGCGCCGCCTTCATGTTTGCTCTTTATTTCTTGCAGGGCGACTGTGGTCCACGATTACCACCTATTCTACACTGATCTGTGGAGCACAGTTGCGGAAACTTCGGCGAGCTCGCTTTTCTCTTGCATTCAATAAACTCCCGTGAAGTAGTTTGTGTGCTCTCGTGTGTTTCAGGGTATCGGACGGTTCCGGGGAAGGCCTTTTGGGAACGGTGTGGGCCCGCAGTCCCAGACAGCAGGCTTCAGTCACGGCCAGCTGAGCCCAAAAGCGCCCAGCCCGTGCCTCTTCGCACCGCCGTAGTGGTATAGAGGCTACGGCAGTGCGTCGCTAAGCGCGAGGGTGCGGGATCAAAAGCCGACGTGGCGGCCGCGTTTCGATGGCGGTGAAATGCAAAACTCCCGTGTATACTGTGAATTCGTTACGCTATATAGAACCACAGGCAGTCAAAATTAATCCGATGTCCTCCCGACGGTGTGCGTCACAATCACATCCTGGTTTTGACACGTAAATCAGCAGATTCAATTTAATTTTTTTCTGTTCTTCTCAACCAACAATGACTCCAAAGTCACTGATCATGGCGGCATTCCCATTATTTTCCATGAATTCAAGATTTCGTTCATAACTGTCGTGCGCAGTAACGAATTCTACCGCCTTTAGAGTACTGGTTTATTTCCTGCGGTTCGCGATGAAATCGTTGATGCATGCACAAATAAAGCTCTTTCCTCTCATTTCTTTGTCGCAAGTAAACTTGATCGTAGTTGCGACAGGCTACACGTTAACTGCGTGAAATAAGCTTTACTAGCTACCATTGTGAAACCTCCATGTCATGTATTTCGGTGCGCAGTTGGTGGCCAGTATTGCTATGCTGATGCGAACTAAGGTTTCTCACGAATCGTAAGTGTAGGTGCTGCCGCCAAGTTAAAGAAAAAGTTTTGAGAAAGAGAATAAACGTTACTGTTTATTTTATATAGCCCATCTTCTTTCCTTGGCAAATTGAAATGTTGTATAACGTACACAAAATTTTCATATTGTTGTTTTCAAATATTGTTAACTATTTTGATTGTTACGCCAGTACTTGCAACTCCATCTTGACTTTTTTTTTTGTTGTTGTTGTGGCAAACCAAAACGAAGGAGATCGGAGGAGTCCTGAGAGTTACTTAGTTATTCGAGTTTCATGGCTCAAAAGCGACTGAGGCCATGCTGCGCCAGTCACATGTCCTAAGAGTGTAAGGACGAAATAGCAAAAAAAAAGGTTTTATGATTGGTATATGCTTTGCGGTAAAATGGATACATATCAAAAGCTGTCGCATGATTTTGTTGTTGCAAGTTTGCACAGCCAATTATGCAAGAAGAAAGTGTGCTAAAGAGGGGCGAAGAAATCTTTATTAAAAATTAGTTAATCGTATTGGTGTATGAAAGAAATGTTAAAAAAAATGGTTCCGAGAAAATCCAACAAAGAAAAACGAAACACTGCAGCGCTCACAAAAGACGTTCAGGAGAGCTAAACTTCACCAAATTGCTATTTTGTCTGCTCCTGAAACTTGTTATTCTCCAATCATGTACCCATGTGGTACCCCATATTAACTTTTCTAGCTTATTCTGAAGCAACAGCATGGTAGCGGCAGTATTGTTCTGTTCTTGCTGTCTTTAACATATCAAGTGTGCCTTTCTTGACATCGCTGAAATGACAGTGAGTCAGACATAGCAAGCTTGAGAGCTTTTGCATCTCACACAAAATTAATTACAAAGCTTCAATTGACGAAAGCCGAATGTCACATTACGGATTGGGTGAAAAATTACCTCGTTAACCGAACTCAATTCGTAGAAGCCAACAATGAACGATCGCAAAGAACAAATACGGTGTTCCGAAGCGGGTGTTCTAATCACTGTTCTGTTCCGAATCCGCATTAATGACCTCCTTAAATACGTAACTACTAGCTAGCACCATTTGCTTACAAATGTGAATTATATAAATTAGCTCACCCACGGACAGTGAAACCCTAAATAATACCTTCGAATCATTAGCTGCATGGTGTAACAACTGACAAATCAGCCTCATTTTCAGCAAATCAACCCTATTGCTTATTACTAGGAAGCAGAAAGACTCAAATTTTTCGCACACTGTTTATAGCACTCTTGTAATGGTAGTTATGGAACATAAATATCTCGGTCTTACAATATCTCCCGATCTCAAATGGGACACTCACCTGGTTCATGGAACCTGGAACGCATTAAAACGATTGTTCTTTCTTCGAAGGCGCCTCCGACAGGAAACACCAGATGTCAAATTGTTGACGTACATCTGCTTCGTTAGACGCATTTTTGAAACGCCAGTGTCGCATTGTTTTCATTAAAAAACAAAAGCAAATAACAAATGACAGAGAGTTCACAGAAAAGCGTCAAGGTTTGCCTACAATAAATATCAACTAACTGAATCAACATCAGAACTAATGAGCCGAAGTGGGTTACTATCCTAACAAAACCGCGCCCAACTGGCATGCCAGAAATTTATTTACCATATAATACATCACATACTGAGTACCGAAAGCTCCGCCTACATATGAAAACCAGCGACAAGACGAATGCCCTATAAACATTCCCTAACACACAAAAATTACCAATTGAACACTGACTGTTCTATATTTTCGCTTCTGTCCGCTAGCTATAATAGAATGAAATCACTTACCTGCAAGTGTACTAAATTGTCCATCATTAGAGTCAGTTTTGCAGTCATATGAAACACAGGTTGTTCAAAGTGACTATTAGAACACTCCCTTCAGCAAAGATTTGCTTAACCTGTATACGTCCAGAAATTACTGCTGATATGCTCCTGTGTACCATCCTCCTAATTTGATGGAAATATTTTACACAAATTTTCAAGCAGTTTTTTTACATACTGTATAATGACAGTGACTACTGGGTCTTGTTAGTTTGTAACTGCACTTACGGTATGTCCTCTTGTATTTATTGAAATATTATCAGTTTGCATCTCGTATAAAAAATGCCATCTGCTTGGTAACTACATCTATATCATGAGTGTATTCTGTTAATTTATTGCATTTACTGTGTGTTTCCTCAAACATGAACTAAGTTTTACATTAACTACACCTTCATTTTCAAAATTGATCTGGTCATTTGCTTTAATAAGTACATTGTCTTTGTATTTTTGCCCCTCCTGCTATAATCCCCATGGGTATTGGCACATGTCTAAATAAATAAATACACAAATAAATAAGCTCCTCCACTCTGATATGGTTCTGCGCTATATAGTAACGGCTACTGAATGGCGACATTACAGTCCCTCTCGGTTGGCGGAGTGTGGGTTATAGTGGAACCCTCACAGCATGAAATTTTCGGAGTATTTCTCGCAAAATATTTCCTCTCGTACTTTCTCGCTGGAGCTGAGACGGGGAGGGGGCACTTAGAGGGAGGAATGCAGTTTGTGGACGAAAGCCGACTGTCTTGGTTGCCGACCCCATCAAGTACCGGAAGTGATAAGCTCCTGGTGTCTCAGGAAGCGACAACGGTTACCTGGAGAGCAACGATGCCCCAAATTATGCACTTAACAGAATTGCGCCAACACGCAGTTTTGTTATCGACCTGGTGCGACTAACGGTTAAACGTGGTCCGGAACGCGAGAGAGGCGCCAAGCCGTAGAGTTTCTCACTATGTGACCTAGAGGGAAATCTGGCGCTGCTGCGCTGTGGTATGCATGGGAATGCCCGTATGTTGTGACTTCGGATTGGCTTCGTTCTTGGAGACCCAGGCAAGCCCCGTTCCGTCTGTCACAATGATCGATTTTCTACTAAAACAGCACGTAAAAAGCTGTTTTAGCTTTATTATTAGACAAAAACATGTTTTGTTGAACTATGAAAACTTGTTATTGCATGTGCAATTATATGATACGTAAAAAGTACGAGCCGGCCGCTAAAGTTGGAGGACAGACGACAAGATTCGCGCTCGCTTTGAAACAGTTTGTCGTCTGTTCTTGCTTTACTTCCCTCCATCATGCATTGTAGGTGAGTAAAGATGCAATTTGCGAGAATGGAAGCATTTAATGAAGATTTTAATTTAAGAACGCGTCATTTGTGTAGCCATATCCACGTTTTAGACGAAGCCTCTTACAGCACCAGCCAACACATGCCGCGAAGACACATATTCCCATGACGGCACGGCGTCCCTTAAGAAACTCCCACAGACGGGGGCGCCAGATTTCCCTCGAGGTGTTATAGTGAGAAAGTCTATGCGCCTAGGGCTACTCAATGTCCTCCACGTCCGCCGCTCCGAGCATGGCGCAACAGGACAGGACATGCAGGCACCCTACAGACTATCTCGCAAGCCAGTTCCAGCAATGCCGAAAGTACTAGGCATCTACAGTTGACATCCTTGTGGAACGTATTGTAACTGCTGTCGTAAACGTCTGGTTATTGGCGGGATTCGGCAGGTTTCTTTTTTGCTTGGTACATCATACGTTACAGAAATGCGCGGCATATTAAGAGAAAATCGCATACACGCATATACGTCGTACAATGCATATTACTATGGCGGTGAGTAAATGAACCAACGTGAATGAACAAAATCTCGAAGGCCATTTGACTTTCCTGTTGGCTGAGGAGTCCTGCAGTTTCCACGCGGCTGCAAAGGACTTTTAAAATGCAGTATAGGTGAGACCGCGACGGTCTGCTGCTACAGACAAGGTACCTTGCTTTCTTGAAACACCTCGGTAATAGAAGCACTTCCCATAGCTCTTAAACCGGAGATTATCCGTGTTAACAAACACGAACTCAACACAGGCGGGGGGAGGGGGGTGGGGACAATATAGGAGGAGCTCCTGATAGGCCCAAACCTCCACACCAGTCTGTCACCGGCGTCAGGAATTATTTTTCTGTCCAAACCATGGTGCACGAAGGAAGGCGCCCCGACGGTGCGCCGCCACAATGAGGAGCAGATGCCAAATAACATTTCGCCGCTGCTGTGGGGTAGCATCTGTCTTGGTGGCCTGTCGTTTCTTTGGTTTCGCTGGCGTTTCAATGGGAAAGGGAAATTCGTCTGACAATAACGAGCTTGAAAATATGCGTTACGAGCCTTTATCTTCGCAAGGCTTATCTTGCGAGCTTCTACGGAACCTCTTGCTGATGCGATTTCTCATTCGTTTTCCTTCGTCGCCAGCTACTTCTCCCACCGCGGCGGCTTGTGTCGTCTGCTCAAGCGGACATTGCGCGTACTTCTCGTGGGAACGCTCGCCTCGCCGCTATTCTTAACTTCCTCAGGTCTACTGAAATACTCCTTCGTGAAATGCTCTAGGCATTGCTTATAGGTGGCCTACATGGTGGTCTGGTATGTTATTTACACCTTTTTATCAGATTAGTGATTTTTCTCGTTTTCTGATCTCTCCTTGCATGTCTGCGCTGGTTTGAATGAACATGATGCGACTCCGTTTCTCCTGAGGAAGTTCTGTGCGGAGTAATTAAGGTGTCGCTTTTCCCTCATTGAGAAAGCGTCAAGAACGACCGGGTGGTTACTTAGTACGCCCGTCAAGACATTCTATGTGTGAGACGTCTTCGGATTAGCACAGCAAATAAGTGCTTCACTTCAAAGTGTCACAGTAGCAGCTACGCGTCCTGCGATAAATGTCTAAATTTTCTGTGCCCCGGAGCAGAAAAAAAAAACTGACTGCACTCCCCCCCCTACCCCCGACTGTGGAAAACAGGCCCTATTTCAACCAGAAAACTACGTCTGCAAAAAGCGATCCCGTCCTCGTTTGTTTACCTAGACGTGGACTGCTGAGCACGGTGGCGAACGTTGTGCTGAGAGCTAAAATTTAGTGAGTATGTATTACAGAAAATGCGTTGTTGTGACGATTTTTATTACCTACTCAAGTTGCCCTTCAAAGCAACCTGCAACCGGAGAACTAATCACATACCTCGGAAACAACCTAACTCAAGCGAGGCCTCAGTGGCCGTCTCCTGTTCGAGTTAGATGTGTTACACATGATCGCAAACAACATGCTTGCACGTTCATGAGCCAGCACCGATGGTGCTCCTGGTCTGTCTTGAGAAAGTGATATTAAACATAAGAGTTCTCTAAATTCACTTTTTCAAAGTCGATCCCTTGTTGGTTTGCCGTCGTCCACCAATACAGTACACACTCGCTGACAATAATTAAAAAATACAAAGTGCTGGCAGTTGGAAGTTTCCACAAAATCAAGCAGTATAGAAAGCATGAAACGATCACTTAAAGTGGTGCTTGGCCGAAACCCCAGCTCAAAACTTAAATATCAATACGAAATGTAGCCTGCACCAGCGCGAAAGAGACCAAAGCAGAACTTTCCTAGGACAAAATTCATGCTGGCACTTACCAAATAGCAACGGACGCTCGCATTACAGCCCTAGCAAGAATGGCGCAATGACCGGCAACCAAGACGTGTGCTGCCCCTTGCGGCGGGGGCTTGTCGTAACTGAATATTTGTTGGACCGGCGACACGGCCGTCAAACAAATGGTACAACAACCACCGCAGTCCGACGCTTCAGGGCCTCGCCACACGTGCCCATGGGCAGCGAGGGATTAATTATAGGAAGAGCACGCATCACGGCGCCGCCGGTGCAATCTCAAGAGGCAATGCAATCTCAGAGGCAGACATCGCGCGCGGGCAACCAGGTGAATTAATGTGTCCAGATGGAAGCGTAGAGTGGGGCCCGGCTATAGTACGCGGTTCAAGCATGACGCGTTTCAGCCCTGGCAATACAGTGCCTCGCTACATTGCTTCAATGCTAATTGCATTACCGTCGGCAGTCGTCTCGGGACTGCATCTGCCAAAATGTTTTGTGTGTGTGTGCGTAGGAATACTTAGAATGTGAATTCTACGTATGGGTAAGCAGTGTTCTTTCACATTCATATTTGGGATGACTATGTCCATTGCTGGTGAAGCTTTTGTTCCTTTCCGAGCAGGCTTGCCAAGCATGTTTTTATGCACCGGAATGCTTTCTCAAAAGTACGTTGTAATAGCTACTATAAACATGGGCGAATGCCTGCTTTATTGCATGCACCCCTGTGAATGCACAACTAATCCGTCCTGAACACTCACTATTGGAAATTGTGCTGGATATAGCTGGAATCAGTGCGGAAAGAAAAAGGAAATGCCTCGAGCAGCGACCCATCTGACTCCTCTAGAATATCATATGCGCAAAGAATACGCAGCCGGTCAAACACTTTTTCGCGGATGGCTCTGGAACTCAACGACGTTCATCGCGCGGACATTTTGTGCCCCCTACAAGACAGCGATCCTCGTTACGTTTTGAGCGAGTGGCATCATCTACATCAGTGGAGCTCTACGGCATTGTGGATGGCCTTGTGCATGTATATGGGCACCAGCCGTCAAGGAACTGGGTGATGTTTGCGCATTCGAAAGCACACTACGAAGTATGTCGAACAGACACAAGTGATGTGAGGCCTGTGACCTTGCCTATTCTTTAGCACAGGGCCGACACTGCTGGGCATTGCATCACCTTTCAGCGGATACCAGGCAGTACTGGTATTTAGCGAAACGAAAAAGCGGATCAAGCAGCCCTAAATGAGCTTCAATACCGAAATTTTAGTTAAATATATTTAAGAGAAATGGGTACTTTGGTCATGACAAAAAATGCCTATGGAGAAAAACGTAGCTTCTGCAATCTGCCGCTTCACCAAAATGACTTTGTGCGATCGATTGACCTTGGAGTAAAGTCAATAATTCCATGACCACTTCCTTGCCACGTAGCGACATTGTACCATTGGCTGCGACTGAACTGATGCTACACGAACATTCAAGAACATTCCCGAATTTTGTCGTATGATCGAATATGGCATTCATACGAACAATTATCTGTATCGCATAGGGCGTACCACAAAGGCCTACTGCGATAACGTTGGCAGCTTAGAGATAGTGGAGCGCGTATTCTCTAACTGACCCACGTTTCATGACTCAAGACATTCTTTTGAGCGCCAAATGAACATGATTTGTCACGATCGGCTACCGTACCATAGCATCTTAGTTTCAATGCCCACCCCGTCAAAACAGTGGCGGGTCTTGGGTTCGTTGTTCAAATAACTATCAGAAATCCATCTTCTCGGAAAGGCTTAAAGATTCGTTAGAGAATATAGAAATGCCTGAGTTAACACGCCCTCTAACCTGTAAATATAATCATCAGGTTCACTAGTGCATTTCATATTTATTTTTGATGGTCTTTCTTTTTGCTGCTCTCCTCAGCTATCCTATAATCCCCTTTCCCCTACGTATAAAGAGCAGCATGTCAGCGGTTGTATACACGCCAGAAAAGAAAATTGTTTTCTAATAAAGACCTTCTCTCTCTCTCTCTCTCTCTCATTCTCCCGCTCTCAAATTTTGCAACTCTTGTTTTTTATGTGCACGGTTAGATTCATAACCTTAATCAGGACATTCTTCCGACGAAACTATTTGCTCCGTTTGTTTCATGAGTAATGTTTTTATTTATAAAGAAAAAAATTGACACTCCTGTTTATCGTCCTGTCGATACAAAATACAGACTTAAATTTGCGCTTTTGATGTGATGTCGTTCTGAAGTGGGAGTTGTGTGGTGTACTCGTTACTTTGCACATATTGAAAATAAATAAATATAATTAGTCGTTAGCTACAGAATGAATTGTCCGCTGATGCAATTAAGCCATGAGGATTAAACTGTGCATTGCTTCTCGAAACGAGAGGACAGAGTTGTCGCGGTCGGCCATCACCCCGAGTGTCACTGACCCTAGTTACGTCATATCTCTGTTACGTAATGATTCTTAAACAAATCCTCTGAAAAAGACACGTGCAATGCTTCTTTAAGCGGGTTTTCTTTTAAGTCATTTAGCAGATGACTTTGGTAAAATTGCCATGTTAGCGATATTTGATCCTACGGTGAGGCACGGCGGCAGCCAGAATGCGAAATGAGGAAAGTATATCGAGCCTTAGCGAAAATAGCCTTTTATCATTCGTAATCTTTTTGAGTGCCGAATGACACATTCTTGCAAAAAACTTAAAAGGAACAGTAAACAAAGAGAGGCATTTATTACAAATGAAAAGCTTAGAAGTTGGTCTTAATCAATTTTCTAACCTGCTGATCAGCGTTTGGAAATAAAAAGAGGTGTGAAAGCATAACGATAGCAAAGTCTTGATAATGAGGCTGAAAATGGTGTTGAACGAACTTGAATTGCGAAGACTTATCAAAATCTTAAATCCAGACCATTCTCTTGCCAGAATTCGATGCTAGCTTTTTGAACAACACGCCCACGAAAATGGTCCGGCCAAGGTTTCAATAGAACCGTTTCACACGAAGGTTGATGGATGGGCTTAGACAAGTGTTTTGACAACGATTGCCTTTGCACAAACAACTAGACTGCCGTGATAACTCCCAACAATGAATTCGTTCGTTTCGAGGTAAACGCTGCATGAATGTAAGGATTTTTTCATTGTATCTTTTGCAGCACATTCTCATCTGAGTGTTTGAGTCGCAGATCGCGATATGTTTGTGCGAGTGGTTTATTTTCCACGAAAGGTGCCACTTCCACCTAAAAAACCAGTGAGCGCAGCTGTTTTCCTTCGCGTCTACTTTTTTTGCGAGAAAGCGCTTTCTCCGACGGCCTGTGTTGTAGTGCCAAGATTTCTCCGCGCATACGGCAGCTGTGCTACGTGACGGCTTCCGTTTGAGAATTCACGATCCAAGGAAAGTAGACGACCGGGTCGCAAGCGTCTTCGGGGTTTGTTTGCTCGCCCCGAAAGAAGATTTCAGTCCTTCAGGCGCCGCGTTCTATGCGAGATGCGAAAAGTGCGCCCCGACGAGTTCTTCGCAACGAAACGTGTTTACTGGACTTCCATCATATTTGGTAAGATGAGAACAAAAGATAAGCACATTCTGTAAGGTGGAAAGTAAGGATAGCGACAAAGCAAATGTGCTACTCCATATACCGAAGCATGCTTTTTGACAGTGCCGCTTCAGAATATGAAAAAACGCACGGGAACTGAAGCAAATGTGTTTTTTTAAACTTTTCTGCCAGGTGGAGAAAAGGCAGAAGTGTGGCGGTGCCTGGTGGTGCCACATTTCGTAACCTCGTCATTCAGCCCTCGCATACGCCATCTCTGGCACCTGCAGACAAGACAAAATTAGATTCCGCCCCAGTCTTCCTTGTGAATGCGACGATCTTCTGCCGCTAGTAATTAATTCTCTCTTTCCGAATGAACTCGGACAGTGTCAAGTGGATGGCGAAGACACGCGAAAAAAAGTGTAAAAGACACTTTCGGACGAGGTCCCGCGGCGTTCGTTATACTGAACGCCGAAGAGGGGCACATGGAGCGCAGTCTTGTAATCCTCGTTAATGAGCGAGGATTACAAGCAGAACGGTCTGCAAAAGCAGAGAAAGACAATGACGAATCGAGAGAAGCAAGGCAGAGCGTGTGGCAATTAATGCTTGGCGAACAACGCCTTCTTCACGTAGTCCCATTCGCCGGTGCCTCGCATGGCGCCATGGACTACATGTATATACAGCGCTCGCGAAAAAAAAAAAGAAACGCCACATCGGATTTCTTTTAGCGCACACACGCCTGATCGCCTACAAGGTAAAATCCCTCGGCCCCCAAAACTGCATCTCCTTACCAGGCACAAAGCATAATTGTGTTTGTAAGGCAGCCCCGAAATCGGAGCTCCGCGGTGATTTTTTTGTGCCGCAATTACAAATCGATCGAACACTGACGCACGCTCCGGCCCGGAGCCCGCTGTCCCATCGGCGCGAGGTACCAGTAAGTTAGGTACCAGGTACCATTTGGCAGCAGCAGTGGCGGCGAACGGACACTCGTCTAATCGAGGATTTTCTACTGTCGTTACAGTGCGCAGTCGTCGCCTCGTGTTGAAGTTATCAGCAGCCCGGAACTCCACTACACCGCACATGCACGTGTGCAGATTGGATTTCGAGCACACCAAGGCCCGCCCCACCTACCGATCGTGCTGCCGGTATCTGCTCACCGCAGATAGTCACGTCACGACAACGGATGTGAAAGGCGCCACCGCCGCCTACAAATACGGGCGTCACTGCAATGACCTCCTGATTTGGCAGCAGCAGTGGCGGCGAACGGACACTCGTCTAATCGAGGATTTTCTGCTGTCGTTACAGGTTGGTGATTGCCGTCCCTCTTTTAGTTAGCCGACTAAGGATAGTCTGCCACTGCTGCTGCCTGTTGTTCTAATTTCCTGTCTATATTCTTCACTTGTTACCGCATCCCTTGAACCATCCACCCTCGAGTACGCCCGTCAGAATGTCTAATTCTGTTTGTGATGAATGTGATGTGGCCATTAAGGCAAATGATGAGTATCTGCTTTGCTGCGAATGCTCGGGACATTTTCACATCAGTCATAATTGCTCAGGAATAACCAAGAAAAACTTTCGGTCCAATGATGTTGAATTTAGGAAGTCCTGGCGCTGCCCTCCGTGCCGCAGTAGTAAGGCCAGTTCCGTCGTTTGTAAGGGGCAGGATGCCTCGATCGCCACCATGCTCCTGGAAATTAACAAAAAACTTGATGAGCTGCTCACACTCAAGCAAACTGTTAGTGTAATCGAGGCATCAGTAAAGCTGCTATCGGAGAAGTACGATGATGTCCTTGTGAACCTTGAAATTTACGGCCTTGGTCAGTAGTTATGCTCGAAGGGAAACCGTATCGTGACACAAAATGCAACAAATGCTTCCGGCACTGTTTCGGCCATGATGTCTCGTGGAGGCGTCACCTCAGGTCACCTTGAATACCGGTCGACACACGGGAGGAGGTACCTGAAACCTCGACAGGGCGGATGAGGCCCGCAAGTCTAAATTTACGTGATCGAAACGGCTCTTTAGTGGTCGAAGTGGCTGCAACGCTGAACGCGTGTAGAGGGTCACTTTCACGGCTTGACAGGCTTCGTGCACAGCTTCGAATTTCTTTCTTGATCCTTGGCCCAGGACGCGGTCTGTGATAAGCCTCTGGGCCACTTCGATGCCAGGATGGCTGAGCAGGTGCAGCGAATCGATAATTGGCCACCGAAACTGATGGGGCACGAACGGGCGAGGAGCTGCCTGCGATGCGTCGCACGTAATCAATGTTGTGTAGGGAAGCGGCATCTTTGTAAACTGGAGCTACGAGCCTTTTCCCAGCAATTGGCGCAGCTCGGGGTCGTTTTGTTGGGCGGAGGCTAGAGCTTGGAAATCAACAGAGCGAACCGTCACAGCGCCGATCCGCGACAGTGCATCAGCTGCCTGATTTTCGGACACACGGTCATGGCGGGTGTCCGCAGGAAATTCGGAGGTAAAGGAAAGTTGTCGAAGCTCGCGTTCTGAGTACGAAGAACTGTTGTTCTAGGAAACGAAGGTTAACGGCTTGTGGTTGGTCTGAATGTAAAAGCTACAGCCTCCAAAGAACGTTAATGCTTGACCGCGCAATATATGGCCAATATTTCCCTCTCGAAGGTGCTGTAGTGAACTCCGGTGGGTTTGAGTTGCTTTCAGAAGAAACCCAGCGGCCTCCAGTATGTGCCATCGTGTTGCTGCAGTGCTACACCCACTGCCGTGGTCGACGCGATTACCGTAAGACGAGATGGCGCGTCGGGCAAATGATGAATCAGCAACACTGCAGTCACTTACCGCGTTTTGACTACCTGGAAGGGGTGTTCGTACTCCGAGGACCCGTGGAAGGTTGGCGTTCTTTTTTTTTTTTTTTTTTAGAGTCGCGAAGCAACAAAGTCGGTAAGCGACTGAATAACTTGTGCACAGGCTTATATGAAACGCCTGTGAAAATTTATGACCCTCAGAAACTCGCGCAACTTTCGGAAGAAAGTTGGAGAGGGGAAGTTTTCGATCGCCCACAACCATAATTCCAATGGCTTGATGCCTTGGGGTGAACTGCGAGGGCCGAGAAAATCCATGGCTTCAACTCCGAAAATGCATTTCTGGGGCTTTAGAACCAGGCCACGTTGATTCAGTTGGCCAAATAAAAGGCGAATATGGCTCTTTGTGCTCTTCGTCTGTGCGACTGCCAACGAGAATGCAGCCAAGGAAGAGGAAAATGAACGGGAGCCCGCGCGTAACCTCGTCCGTAAACCTTCGAAATGTTTGCGCCACATTCTTCAACCATAAGGCATGCCGACAAACTCAAATAAGCCAAATGGAGTAGTGATTGCTGTCTTCGGAGTGTCACTGGGTTCGACAGGAATTTGGTGGTATGCGCTCATCAAATAAATCTTGCTGTATGATTTCATTCCTGCGAGACAGGTACCGAAATTATGTATGTAGGGAAGGGGATATTGATCCAAAGCAGTGACTGCATTCAAAGCTAGGTAATCACCACAAGACTGCCAGTTACCATTGGGCTGCTTTGGAACCAGATGGACAGAAGATGAATTGCTGGAGGAAGGAGGAATAACACCGAGCTGAAGCATGTGTTCGAACTCACAGCGGGCCACTTCCGACCTCCGTCCAGCGAGCCTCCGTGGCCGGGCAGCGAAAGGTGGGCCGGTAGTGGTGATATGATGCTTCACCTTTGTGTCAGCGCATTGTTTCGGGGCTTCGTGAGTTTAGAGTACTCAGCAAGTATCTTGTACGTAAAGACCGGCCGAAACTTACCGATGCCAGATGGGGGGGAGGTTGGACTGTAGGCCAAGTACATTGAGGGAAGTGACGTTATCCTCTAGGCGCAGATCCCGAACACTCACATCTAGGTTGAAATGACTGAGGAAGTCCGCTGCCAGTATGGCAAGGCTGACGTCAGCGATCACAAACACCCATCTGTGCAAGCGCCGGAGTCCGATGTCTAGCGTTATTTAACGGAGCCCATACGACGCGATGTCAGTGTTGTTCACAGCGCGGAGCATAATTGTGGACTTCCAGAGTTGGCGATCTGCTGCCGGGCGGGTATGGTAGAGCGCTCGGACCCGGTGTCGATGAGGAGGCAAGTGCCAATGGTGCGGTCGGCTACGAAGAATAGGCGGCTTATCATGGAGAGTCACGGTGAGGGGAGCAAGGGGCAACGACCTTCGCGGCGAAGCAAACTGGATTTCGAGGAGCGGGGTCAACGACGGGACGGACGGTTGCCACATAGTATTCAAGTTCTTGCGGGCCACGAGCCTTCACGAAACTTTGTGGATATCTCTATAGTATATATTAGGGCGTGCACATGTGTGGCTCTATGCGCTGGTAATTGTTTATCACAGGATACATGATAATGATCACCGACGTAATAGTTCTGCGGAAACCCGCAAGGTGGAGATGAGTAAATAATAAGGGGAAAATGAGACATTCACCCAAACGTAGCTAAGTGCTACAAAGGAAACCCATACGGGTTCTTTTCGTCCTGGTCCGTCCCAGACCAGGACGAATTTTTCTTCAACTGCGAAGCTTTTCTTTCGAGGAACCCGTATGGGTTTCCTTTGTAGCACTTAGCTGCGTTTGGTTGGTTATCTCATTTTCCCTTCATAATCATCAGCCATCACCTGTAGTAGCATGGCATGGGAACAGCCAGGCTAACATCTTCCAGAATGTCATTAAAGCTTGTTTCTCTTCTCTCATCAAGAAAAGAGAGAAAGTTGGGCCCATAAAAACGCTCATAAAAACGAGAAACATTAAAAACAGATAATCGGACACTCAACACTTCACAATCACATATCGCGTGTGAATC
Organism: Dermacentor andersoni; assembly: GCF_023375885.2. Taxonomy (NCBI): domain Eukaryota; kingdom Metazoa; phylum Arthropoda; class Arachnida; order Ixodida; family Ixodidae; genus Dermacentor; species Dermacentor andersoni. Next base: position 27,738,852 of record NC_092818.1, read on the forward strand.
AGAATCTACTAGGTGGCAGTCAAGTTCATTTTTGGCCATCACCATAATGCCTCCTTTTGTTTTTCATGGTCGGCTAAAGAAGTCTGTGTAAGCAGGACACCTAAGAACAGCTGCGCTTTTATGGCACCACATTTCCGTGACTATAGATACATCAGGCGGGAAACTCAACGTGGCAAAGAGCTAAAGGATATGTTCTTTGTTTATCGCTGATTGAGCGTTTATATGAACAAATAAGTTTTTATCAGGTCTTGTAAGTAAAGCAGCTCCATAACGAGGGGCTGCATAATCAGCCCACAGGTTTCTTGAAGAGTAGTGGTGCCTCAAAGGCACTAGGTGCCATGGAGTTTCATACAATTACTAAAATTAACTGTGGCACTAGTGTCTATGAGAGCTGCAAACGGGGAGGCTCATCCAGCATGAGAATGATGGGTAGTACTTGGATTTGCCTAAACTTCGCCGTTCTGGCTTTAAACGGCTTTGTGACTGTGCGATGTGATCATTTATAAGGAAGTACTGCGTTTATCCTCATCATCATCATCGTCAGCCTATTTTATGCCCACTGCAGGACGGAGGCCTCTCCTTGGGATCACCACTTACCCCTGTCCTGCGCCAACCGATTCCAACTAGCACCCATGAATTTCCTAATTTCATCGCCCCATCAAGTCTTCTGCCGTCCTCTACTGCCCTTCCCTTCTCTTGGTACCCATTCTGTAGCCCTACTGGTCCAACAGTTATCTAACTTGCGCATCACATGAATTGCCCAGCGCGATTCTTTTTCTCCTAATGTCAATTACAATATCGGCTATACCCGTTTGCTCTCTGATTCAAACCGCGCTCTTTCTGCGTTATAAATAATCAAAGAGACATTATTTGAATTGTCCGGTGGCAGGCTTCAAAAACAGTCCCTGTCGCACGGAAGCCCGATATTGAAACTATTACAGCAGGGATGCAAGGACAAGCAGAATAACTGCAATTAGCAGCGATTTGGTGTGCTTACAGACTCTTATTGCAATGTGTATAAAAATAAATAGAGATTGCTTTGAAATTTAGCCCAATTTAGGCAAGATAAAGCCTATATGCGAAGCCAGAATAAATCCTGAGACCCATAGCACGAAGATCAGACCATGGTAACTGAATGATCACAGCGCCAGAGTCCTCTCTAGTAATTGTAGGATCCTCTATGCTTGGTGCTACCTAATTGATTTTATCAAGGTAATGCAAAATTTAGATGAGCAGAGCAGGATAGGATGTAGTTTCTTTTACAAATACTGGTCCAGGTTTCGCCCAAGCGAAGTCCCAGCCATTTTCCTTCTTTCGAGTAATCGTGAGCCCAAAAGCTTGTTTAGCTCTGAGCCCAAGCGTGCATTGACAAACACTGGATCTCTGCAGTATCCATGATCGGCCGTAGAGAGCCGCGTCTTTCTCTCCTTTTCAAGTACAGCAACGCGCTTTGGCCTTGTGAGGTATTGAACAGTGATGATCGATTGCTCAGAAAGTTTGACGGCCACCCTGTGGCACACTTAAACATCGGTTTTCGAAGCTGGCTCATCGATTGTTTGGCCAATGTGCTCCAGAATCTTGAACAAGCTTTCGGCTCGTTAAACAGGGGCCCCTTTCATTTCAATGTTCTTATTTCGAGAATACTGCTCCCACTGTATTTGATTTTGTTCATTTTTAAGTATGGCGCTTGATTTCTCTGCATTCAGCAGACAGTGCACAATTTTCCACTCCAATTTCGGCATTTTCTTTCTTGGTGAAACTCAGTTCGGACATTGTGCCATCAAAGCCCTTGCTCAGAAAATATCCGCAATTTCGGACATCTCAGTTTTATTTTTGGGGTTCTCTTTTAAGATATGCTCACATTTTTCTTAGTTCCTGGTCTAAATATTTCAGGTCGTTCGCAACATTTGTGCTCACGACAACAGGCCAAAGAAAGCAAAACAACACTTTCAATGTCAGCTAGGGTAGAATGCGCGATTGTTCCTTGTTAAACAATTAAGATTTCTCAAAACATATCGCTTACTCAAAGGCTACAGGTGTTTTTGACTTATCAGCTTATTATCAGAAGGCATATCGATCGATGATGTTGAGAGTATCAGGGGTTGCTACGAACTTTTTTTCCTTTATCAGATGCAAGGTGGATGCAGGTTAAGACTACTTGATAGGGGGCTATCTGACTTATCTTTCCGTGATTACGGTCAGCTCGTGAAGACAATGGAGGAAGGACCTCAATTTCAGCGGTGACAATGCAGCATTGTCCTAATAAATTTGGCTTCCTTTGTCTCTGCAGTCTGCTGACCATGCTCGTATTGAGCGAAAGGTGTATTTTTTGCCCTACCAAGATTACGTTCTTGGTTTATCGCCCTTCACTTCAGCACTACAAAAAGAAAGCTAGATCAGTAAGGCTAGAATAACAAAAGCATCAATTTCACACAATGGACACGATGCGAGGTCACAGTGCACAACGTTATCTGATGCAATCACTTTAGGCCTTGATAGTGCAATCACATCCCAGTCGTACTCGCATGTGCTTTGGACGCAGAAGGATGAAGCGGGGCTCCTCTTCAATGGAACACCTACGACCACATAATGAGTTTTTTGCAAGACGAAATAGCAGCGCGTTATGAAGCCAAGCAGCTGTACTACATGTGTGGTGGTAGCCGGCGTGAGAACAAGCATCAAATTGATACATTTAGAAGTTTCGTTAACTTGGTATGTACCTCAATTAGCGTAGTATAAAAGAGTGTACGACTAACATAAATGATAGGTCACGCCATGAATGTCATCATATGCGTGTCATGTAGGTCATGAAATATCCGCCTGCGTCTTGGTGCTCTCAAGGTCGTTTCGTTAACTCGGTAGGCTTCGCGCACGCTGCTACGCGTAACATCAAATCCCACTGGGCATGGGATCTGCCGAAATTTCTTACATTTACGTGTCATGAATCTTTATTCTGCATGTACAAAAACCTCTGAACAGTGTGTCCGAAGGTAACTGCTACCCGTGAACACGTTTTTCGTGAAGATTTGGCCATCTGTTGGACATTTACGACCGTTTTTCCACACTGGCCAAGCGGGAGGTCACTAAGCCTAAGTAGAACCTCGGCCCCATGGCATTCGACTCTCCCCGGGAAGAGCAGCAGCGTCCAGGCTACCACTCACCCTCGCGAGAGTCGCCGACGACTCCAGAGCTCTTCAGAACTCATCGCCCGGGAACCAGGCATGCTAATGTAGGTCATTGAAGTAGAAAGTGAGTACATCTCACCCGAAGAACTTACCAGCGAGGCAGGGTGGCTGACGAAGCTCCCAAACCTTGCTCGAGTTAAGCCAGAAACAATGGCTAGGCAAGGGGCTAGATAGCGCAGGACCCGGAACCTCGAACAGGGCTTCGCGTACACGACAACGACAACAAAGCAGTTACGTACCCCGCGTCAGCAGCATTTTCCCCGTGAAGCCATCAAACTCGTTCTACAACCAAGGGAAGGCCTAGACGTTTCCAAGATCAGTCAAGTGCTACTCTTAGATGAAATATTCCGTGCCACGAAATTCAAGACAGAAGGCACAGAGGAAGGCACTGTTGGCGTCAACTCGCTTAAGAATATCATCGTCGCAAGAACACCCCAAGCATGGAGAGAGCTGCAAAATACAAGGAGCTGTCAAGGAGCTCCCGATCAGCGAGCGAATTCACGGAATCACGGTATACGCCGCCCCGCCCGAAGACACCACCAAGGGCGCAATACACAATGTACCGGCGAGCGACAGCGACGAAAACATCACTCGCAGCTTAGTCTACAAACGAAACCCGGTGATTTTCCAAGCAAGAAGAATGGGCCGAACGAAATTCGCGGTCATCGTGTTCGAGACTGATGTGGTGTCGTACCACATCTTCTACAGAGGTGCAGATATCGATGTTACCTGCATAAGAAGACACGCGAGATATGCGAGTCGTGCGGCAGCCTCGGCCACCGGACTGACATGTGCCCCGCTCCGGAAAACAAGATCTGTAGAGGCTGTAGAACCAAGAGTCCCCAAGAAAACCACAAGTGTGATTCCAAGTGCGCGCTGTACGACAGGGACCACCAAACGGGTGACGAAAAGTGCCGTAAACGCTACCAAACGCCGTTCGTGCTCAAATAGCGGCAGTGGGAGAAACTCTTCGAGCAGAAAACAAGAGGCAACCAAGAGAACCATCAAAACCAGTGCAACGCCGGTGCCCAGCGGTTCGCACATTCGCACACACGGTTGCGGAGAGAAAATTCAAGAAAATCTTGCAAGAGACCGGTCCGGCTCTTTCCCGCGCCTACCCTCCCGAGACAGCGTGAGGGACAATGATTGCAAGGGGAACGAGGAGCAAAGCGGCGCAGTTGGCACCCACGCCAACGCGATTCCCGACCGGCGCAGCTCGAGATCGACGTCGTGGAGCGGAGCGATGAAGACCGGGCAAGCCAGAGGGGCGAATCGAGATTGCGATCGAGGTCCAGGTCCAAATCCAAGACCAGGCTCGTGACCAGCGAGGCGCGGAGAAGGGATACTGACAAAGAGAAGAAACTCAACAAAATAATGTAAACTAGGCAGGGCCGTCTTCTACGGCTCCACACAACAACCATAAAAGCAAATAATATAGCCAGCCGGAAAACGCTAAAAATCTGACAAATACTAGAAATAGTAATGGCAGAGAATAGGGCCCTAAAGGCAGAGCTGCTAAGCCTTAAAGAAGTCAACAAGCCAACTCCCGCCACTTGGCTCACCAAAGAATGAAGAGATGGAAGTTGCAACGGAACCAGATAGTCATAGGCCGACACGTACGAAGGAGGGTAATCAAAAAGGGGGATCTCCCCCACAAAAAAAAAGGGACCCAAAGGAAGCAAAGTCAAGCAACTGCCAGCAAGCCACCTCAGGGAAAGCTTATTGACGAGGAACTTCTAGACACAACACTACACCAGTTTGAGGAAAACATTGATCGTAAACTAGAAGCCCTCAACGCCATCCTTAGCGAAACTCGCACCGAAAAACTAGAGAATATGCTTTCAAAATTTGCAGGAATCATGAACGCCAGACTCACGGCACTAGAAAGTACGCGTCTCTTCGAAGGAGTCCGCGGACGAATAGGTCTGATCAAAACGACCAAGCCATACGCCAGACAAATCAATGGCGGAGAGCACCGAATCGCCCTTGAAAGTGCTCAAGCAACCAAACATGGCGAGTAATCGCCCCAACCGATACGTTAATAGCAGTGGAATTGCGGGCCTTCCGGTGGAAAAGGTGAAACCTAGATAAATTCACATTAAGCAAAGGCATAGAGAAAAGAGCCGATGTAATGTGCCTACGAGAAACGGGAAACCCAGCCAAACTACCAAATTATAAAGTATTGGACCAAGAAAACGAACCCTCCTCCAGTGACAGCGATGAGAAACCGGGGATGGCCACCCTAATCAAGCGCAATTTGCCGGTAATAGAACACGACACGGGCATAGAAGCAATAGACTATGTACTCATCTAAATCATTGCAACCAAAAGAAATGGAGAAGACAGTCTCTTCATACTTGACCTGTACAGCAACTCTCTCCGTAACCACAGATTTGTAAAGCTCTTCTGCAGCGTCCTAGCCATATTCAAGAGACGTGCCCTGATCATAACAGGTGATTTTAACGCACACCACTCGGCCTCGGGCTGCAAACGGGAGACGACCAAAGGAGTTAAGGAACCTATGGCAAGACGCCCAAATGGCTGGCCTCTCTCTGGCCACCGACCCGACGTACCCCACCAAAGTAGGCAACAGCGTCAGCATGGACACGACGCTGGACTTAACTTTCACAAAAAACATGGGAAACGACGCCGAGTAGACCAATTTAAAGGAAAGCCTGGGTAGTGACCACTTCATAGTGACCACATCGCTCACGGCGGGCCCAGCCCAGTCCAAAAGAGGCAACATAGTCAAAATTGCAGAATGTGATGGATTTAAACGTATCCACGCAGCCAAATGGGAAATATCGGGAGAGATAGGAAACATAGTAGACATTCAGAAAATGGTCGAGCAGTTGCACGTGCACGCAATAAAAGCGACGAAAACGATACCCGAAAACGCCGAACTCTAGCAAGCCCAACGAAACTATTGCACAAGCGGGAGGCGAAACAGAGCCTCCAAAGACGGTTAAGCAAGCAGAAGCTAAACCGCAATCTACGAAGGCAACTTATGTCCCTAAACAGGGAAGCAGAAGATTATGAAAACCAATTGACCCGCCGGAACTGGTTCAGCGCCTGCAATGAAATCGACTTACAACTGCGACTTGCGAAAACCTGAATATACTCCTCTACCTAATAGACCCCCAGGAGTGCAAGACCACCCAGAGACAACCTAAGCAAGGCCATACATGAATATCCAAGATCGTACAAAAACCTCATACAAGAAATCAAAAACGGATACACTGGATCAAATCTGAAGGAGAACCGAAAAGCCATACGAGGGCCTTGTAAACCCCGAACTGGGCCGGTCCCATTACAACGGCGGAAGACAGGAAAGCTTCCAGGACCTCTGGACAAACTCCGCACCAGGTCCGGATAGGGTTACAAAGAAAGTTATGACGAATTTCGATGACAATTTCATAAAAGCGGTGACACAATAACTGAATCTAAGATGGGAAATGGGAAGCATCCCGAAGCAGTGGCAAACGGTAAACATCATAATGATTCCCCAAGCCCAGAAAGCTGTTACAGCTCGAGAACCTCAGACCCACATCCCTCACTTCGTGCGTGGGAAAGCTCGTGGAAAACTCAGCCTAACTCATGTACTTAACAGACTTGATAAATGCATGAAGGACAAATATTTGTAACTTCACGCGCTGATCGGATACAGACCCAAGTTATCCACTCAAGGTCTACAACTGCAACACCAGATCATAAAAGGAAATTATACTTCGTCGAGATACACAAAAGCCAGCCTAGGCCTTGACCTAACAAAGGCCTTCGATAACGTGCGCCAAAGTGCCATCCTGGAAAGCGTCGGGATACTAGGAACTTCCTTATGGACATACAATTATGTCAGGTATTTTCTCTCAAACAGAACGGCAAAACTAAGAAAAGGTAGAATAGAATTGAATGAACTTGACACCGCAGGGATTGGTCATCTCCCTTTTCCTGTTCAAGATAGCCATGATCGGACTCCAGAAAAAATTAAAGAAAATGGAAGGACTACACCCTACCATTTACGCGGATGGCCTCACACTCTAGGTAACCAGTGGCAGCGATGGGGAAACACAAGACACCTTACGGAAGCAATAAATACATTAGGAACCTGTGTCGAACCGAGGGGCCTAGAGTGCTCAGAAAAGAAATCGGTACTGCTATATCACGCAAACGCGGAGAGAAGCGAAGACTCCGAAAACATCTCCACGAAACGATCTCCAGGCAAAAGCCAAGCTCATACGAACAGTGCCGATCATCAAAGTCCTGGAACTACGGATTCAAGCGAATGGTTATAACACTGAAACAATCAGAACACTCGAAAAAGTCGTACTTTAAACGACCAGACTGATCTCAAAAACCGTCAATAGACGGCAAGGAATCAAGGAAGCCAATGTAATCAGATTGATTCAGGCATTCGTCCTCAGTAAAGTGGTCTACGTAGCACTACTCCTCTCACTCAAGAGCGACGAAAGAACGAAGACCAACAACATGATTAGAAAGCTATACAAACAAGCGCCTAGGCATACCCATAACAACACCGAACAAATTCTAGGCGCAAGGGGTGCACGATACACTGGTCGAGCTAATCGAAGCCCTACTGATCTCCCAATTGGAACGACTCACGAAAATCCAGACTGGAAGATACGTACTGAGATCCCCAAACATCGGTTATGACTCACAGCACGCGGATAAAGTTGAAATCCCCCCGAAGCACGAACACATATGCACCTTTTCCCTTTACTCAGGAACATGCACCCAGTTCATAACCAAGAGCGCAGACAAGAAAGAGCCAAAGCCATCTACAAGCGCTTTGCAAACGCCAAGGACGCGATTTACGTCGACGCCGCTGACTACTGGGACCGCACAGCCATGGCAGCATCGGTGATTAGTTTATCGTGGTTTTACGTGCCAAGACCACGATCTGATTACGAGGCACGCCACAGTGGGGGACTCGGGAGTAATTTTGACCACCTCGGGTTCCTTAACACGCACCTAAATCTAAGTACACGGGTGTTTTCGCATTTCGCCCTCATCTAAATGCGGCCGCCGTGGCCGGAATTTGATCCCGCGACCTCGTGCATAGCAGCCCAACACCATAGCCATTAAGCAACCACGGCGGGTCTCCAGTGCTGTCCTGAGCGTTATTTTGCGCTTTACCTCAAGCTGTGCAGTACAGTGTCCGCCGCAACAGCCAGCATGTCGTAAACTTCCATGTCGAACGGCGTCATGCCAGTGGCATCCGTGGCGTCATACAATCGTCATCCCCGTAGTCATTGTCTTCCTGCTGTCGTCACACACGTGCTCTTGTTAGACACACAACTGTTCGCCTTATACAAACACGTTGGTTCACAATGTAACATATTACAGAACCCCGAATAATTCTGGGATAGCCCGCTAGACGTAAAATGCCTCCTATACCATCGATTCCCACAGTGCGTGGGATCTACATATTTTATTTTATTTTCTGTTCTTCTCCCGACGAAATGTCACGACGAAATGCAGAAGTTACATCGACAAGTCGACAATGCCAATTTCCTGTGTCTGAATATTGTCCATCGACACCTTTTGTTAGACCAATGTTGTTGCGCAGCAAAGTAGAGGGAAGCGGAACCACTTATCCATACGAGGTTCTCATCGGGCGGTGGCACATCGGACACCAATTTTTTCACAGTGTTTAATTAGAAGAAACTTAACTAATGTCGTAATTGTGCCTAATCCATGTGAAAAAAATTAATACTGTCTAATAATGTTTCAATTCTGGCACGCTTGCGCTAGTTTTCGCTCGTCATGGCTTCGGCGTCACTTGCGCCGTCATCGACCCGCAGCCCCCGCACGAGCCGCGGTGACAGCGACAGGGGTCGGGATTAAATGTGCTCGCTATAAACACGGCTGGTTCGTATAGGAAAATAGGAAAAAATATAGGAAAAAATGCCCAGAGGAAAATATTCTGGTTTCGTATTTACGAAGAACTTTTACGTTATGTTGTTTCTAAGAGGAATTTTCAGCCAATTCTGATGCTGGGCATATCATTAGCGAAGATGGCCGACCGATGGCAAAAAGTGACCAATGCTTAACCTACCGGAAAGTGGGGGCAAGCGAAGCTTCTCCTCTGTGCACCTGATCTTCTTCACGGTTAGGTAATACACAGGTAACGGTGTCGCATTGCTTCGGCCTCCCGCTCCCTCGATTCGGGATTTTCTTCTCGTTGCTGTCGGATTACCTCGGCTCGGGCGGCTCTAACGGCTGAATCGGCGCGCCAACGGCGAGTCCTTTCCCGCGTGAGTTCTCGCAGCCACTCGCCGCTCATCGAACGCTGCCCGTTCTTAGGGAGAACGCACAACGCATGGCTGTCCCATCCGAATTGAACGGAAACAAAGCCGGCGCAGTGCTCTCGAGACCTTTTCCTGCCCTTTGTCAGAAGCTAAACGGCACTGTTTCGTTGCGCGCGCGGCCTGAGCGCGCGCCTACGCAGGTGGAGTCCTTGCTAACGACGAATCCTTGCTAATGCTGGCGCAGCTATCAGCTTAACAAACCGACCTTCCCTGCAGCAGCTCTGCTCTGGGAGCAACTGGGTTTTCGTGTGACCATGGCAACGCCCCTTGCGAGCCACAACAAGCTTCGTTTGAAAGTCACTTACAAACGAAAAGTTCTGTGAATTCGGCCCTTGGTCTATGTGTCGATAGCGGGCATCGTCAACTCAAATCCCTACTGTCAGCATTAAGGATAGCATCATGTGCAGAGCTATCATGAGGCATGCATCATGATAGGATTTACTATCGGCATTATGAAAGTCGTCATTTGCAGAGCTATAATGAGGCATGCACCATGATACTCGATCAAGTAAACAATGTTCTTTTCTTTGGCAATAATGTTGGTGGTGCGCGAATATTAATTTCTGCTGGTTGACAAAAATGGTTCTAATATTTTTCGTTCTGCGTGTGCCCTTATGACTCGAAGGGTGCGTGCATTTGGGAAAGACGGAATATACAAACACCTAATTGTATGGGGGCAAAAAGATACAACAGTACTAGGGCCGTCCAAGTTTCATTATTGTACTGATGAATATGCTCCTGTTGCTTTTGAGAAAGACGCTCTAAGGCAGCGGGGCGGACATATTATTGTAAATAAAAGAGGTTGTAATTGTAGCACTAATCCGATTATCCACTGTTGCGTACTCCGGGGTAGCGTATCGTACTGCTGCCGAGTTGTAGCGGCGCCTGCCTATCGAAGCTCGACCGACGTTACTTATTGGGTAGCGTGGGGTTGTCGGCGGGCTGGAGGCTTCCGGTAGACCATGAGGACCAAGCGAGGACGAGACGATTCCTAGTGCGAAACTTGCACGGTTTGAGGCTGATGAAATATGAAGAGAAGAGAATGAAGTGATCTAAAAAGCACATTTCGGAGCCCCTTAAATACGCTCTCAACAATCGTGGGAGGGATCTTGCTTCCGTCGACGTCACGTGACCGGCACAGAAAGCCTGCTGCAAGGAGAAGGCCATCCCGCCTCCTGGAATTGTATACGCTTGTCCGTCTTTTTTGCGCGTTGCTGGTTCGTGGAAGTTCTACTGTAGACTTTGGCCGTTCGATGAAAGGGTCGCACACACACACACATACACGCAAAAGAGGCCTGTAAACACTTCGGGGCGTCCGCCAGACCGGCAGACACTCGAAATTAGGAATTCACGCTTCATTTCAACGAGGCAAGGTGTGTGAAGGTCAGGTGAGAGAAATTTCTTTCTGCACGTGGTGCAGGACGCCAACCGTAGCAGGAGCAGTCACGCCTCATTTCGACGAGGCATGGTGAGGGAAGGTTGGGTGAAATTCCTTTCTGCACGTGGTGCCACACGCCAACCGTAACGGCATCTCCGGCGGGGGAGGAAGATCCCGACGCGTAGGAGCCAGCAGCCACTGTGCGAGGGATCGGCGTTTCAGTAGCAGAATTCCCCTTAGAGGTGACGAACCGTTAGTTTGTAGCTGGTAGATTCCTGGGAGTTGTCAGCAGTCCTCGTGGCGCTCTTGTGACTTTTCTTCCTGGTCCGGTCCGGTGAAATTAGTATTGCCAGCAGGTCTCGCAACTTTTCGTCTCCTGCGTGGGAAGCAATCACCCCAGAACAGTGCCGGTCCTACAACCACAAAGCAGCGAGCATAAGGCCACCCTCCTCCAAGATACACCAGGCTTTAAAAAAAAGGAAAACCCGCTACACCTTTCCCATTCCTTACGCGCATCCTCCCACCCGAACACTAAAAACAGCCATTTCTTGAGGGCGTTAAGACGTGGTTATTTAAAATCAGCTAACCATCGGCTACACTTCGGAAAAAACGTATGAATGAGCGTAAAAATGCCACGCAAACCCGGGTGAGCATGAGGCTTTCGTTACTCTAGGGGCAACGACTCAAACCGTCGGCATTGCCGTTAAGCTTACCCTTCTTGTAGCGAATATCGAAGGTGTACTGTTGAAGAGCCAAGCTATAGAGCAAAAGAAGACCGTTTTTCATAGACATGGACTGTAGCAATGTCAGGGGGCAGTGGTCAGTCTCTATGGTTAACCTTGAACCAGCGATATAGCAAGCTAGCTTCTGCACCGCCCATACTACGCAGGCGCATTCCTTTTCTGATGCACTGTATGCTTCCTGACGAACTGAAAGCTTTCTACTGGCGTAGAGTACAGGGTGTTCGTTCTCGTTATCTCTCTTTTGACAGAGCACCACCCCCATACCCCTGTCACTGGCATCACACTGAAGAATTAATGGCTTAGAGTAGTCTGGCGCGTTCAACACTGGCTGACTCGTTAATGCTTTCTTCGGCATACTAAAAGCCTTTTCTTTTGCGTCATCCCACTTTACCGTTCGTGGTTCTGTTTTTCTCAGAGCATCCGTTAAAGAATTCGCAATCTCGGAATACCGCGGGATATATCTTTGGTAATAACCCGCCAAGCCAAGGAATGATCTGATGTCCCGCTTGGTGCGTGGTTGCAGGAAGTTGTTTATTTCGGTCAGTTTAACCTCGGAAGGCCGACGATGGCCTTGCCCTATTGCGTGACCTAGATACGCTACCTCCGCGCGCCCTAATTGGCATTTGGGAGCCTTAACAGTTAAGTTGGCCTCTCGTAGACGACACAGCACGGTTCGCAGGTGTTGCATATGCTCGGCCCATGATGAAGAAAAGATTGCTATGTCGTCGAGATACGGAAGTGCAAAGTCTTCCATTCCTCGTAGCACCTGGTCCATAAGGCTAGAGAAGCAATATGGCGCATTCTTCAATGCAAAGCTCAGGACTTTCGGACAAAAGGTTCCCCTCGGGGAAATAAACGCCGCAAGCCTGCTTGCCCTCTCGGTCAACGGAACTTGCGAGTACCCTCTGACTAAATCGAGCGTAGAGATGAAATTAGCACTGCTCACTTTCTCAAGCCTTTCCTTGATGTGCGGTATTGGATAAGTCTGGTCCTTCGTGATTAAATTGAGCCTGCGGTAGTCCATAAATGGTCGCGGCTGTTTTCCTGGGACCTCAACTAAGATAAGAGGCGAGGTAATCACTCTCTCCTGGCTCGGTTACACCTAGCTCTAACATCTTGTTTATTTCAGCGGCCATGACTTCACGCTGACGAGGTGAAATGCGATAAGCTTTCGAACGAACTGGGTTCGATGAGGTTAACTCAATATCGTGAACAATCGCAGTGGTCCTGCCCGGGGTGTCTGAAAATACGTCTTTAAATTCAAACACGAGTTCCCTCAGTTCGGCCCTCTGATCGGGATTCAACTCCGCCTGCTCTACTAGCTTGTCAATGGTTTCATGAATGTCTTTTGCCTCCGTCACTGCTGTTAACTCCGGAAAGTCGACAGGCATCTCCTCAGGTTGGTTAAGGGACATGTTCCCAATGGCTTCCCTCTGCCGGTAGGGTTTCAGGATCATTACCTTTGCCCCAGCTTCAAAGCGTCGCGTGTGAGCCGTCCTGTCATAGAAATGCTTAGCATTGCGTTGTGCCTTACGCATTTACTGCTCAGCAATCATTGTGGCAGGGCTTACATTCAATAACTTTCTCCTGCATTCTGCCTCTCGAGACATTTCAGGCTCCGGCGCTTGACTGACCTCTTCCTTAGCTGGTGCACTTTCCGCATTATCTCCTATAGGGCTGTCCTGTTTGGTGCTGGTTGACTAATCCTCCGTCAAACCTGTTTCCTCCACCACTGGACATTCGTACACTGCCTTCGCCGCGAGCTCCCTTGCCTTCGAACGAGTTAGGGCTTGCACTGTTCCCTCACTAAACCCGATTCCCTTGCGTCGTAGCAAATACTCTGATCTGTTAGAAAACAAATACGGATACTGCGGTGGTAGATGTGCCGAGACGGCGGCTTCAGTGTCCAGTGCTCCAAAAGGGTCTTCGATACGAATCTTGGCCACAGGGAGACAAACACTGGAGGCCTCTACGGCTTGCCTTATCGAAGCACATTCTCCTGTGAATTGGCCTTCCTCTACGTACGACGGATGCACCACGTCCATTGTGGCTGCCAAGTCGCGAAGCACTCTACATGGTTTGCCGTTTACCACGAGGTCTCGAATGTATGGTTCTAGCAAGTTCAGATTTTCTACGTTACTACTTAGTGACATCAATACTAGTTTGGGATTTCTGCACCCCACGGAGATATGCCCCATTTGATGGCAGTTGTAGCAAACTACTGGTTTCTTTGCCTCAAAAGTTTTTTCTTTCTGCCTTTCTGCACTCCGCTCGGGTGGTTCCTTCTCTCCCTCGCTGTCCTCGTCACTAATTTTCAACGAATCTGACCTTTCCATTGTTTTATACCGACTCGACTTTGACCATCGCTTTGGCTTGTCGGGTCTGTATTTATTCATCTCCTTCTTAGGAGCTTCGTTGCCTTCGTCCGTACGGCGAGTTACGTACTCCTCAGCGAGATCGGCCGCTCTCGTTATAGTGTCTACGCCTGGCCTATCCTGAACCCGATACTTGATTTTACTGGCAGCCGGCGGTAGAACTGTTCTAAAGCAACGCACTGCATTGTCTTTTCGGCATCGCCGAGTGCAGCCTCTTCTCTGAGCCATTCCTTCAGGTTTACCTCTAAGGTGTATGCAAAACCTGAGTATGACTCGCTTTTGGTCTTCTCGACTTCCTTCAATTTTCGCCTGAACGCTTCTGCTGATCATCTATACTTTTTAAGCAGATTCGCTTTGACTTCATCGAAGTCCTCTGCTTCTTCTTTCCCCATGCGGGCAATGATATCAGCTACCTCACCTGGCAGTAACGTAAGCAAGCGTTGCGACCACGTGTTTCTCGCGAATTTTGCCTTCTCACACGTGCGCTCAAACTGTACCAGAAAATGGTGCCCTCCTACTGCGTAGGGTACCATCAAGTCTGTCATACTGCGCTCGGTTTCACGTGCCTCTGTACTAGGTCTTTCAGAATTTTGAGCTTTCAAGAGCTCAATCTCTAGGCGCTTCATTTCGAGTGCGTCGCATCCAACACGGTCGCGCTCTTCTTTTTCGTCTAGGCATTTAGGCTCTTCTTTTTCCTCTATGCGCTTACACTCTTCCTCTTTCTCTTCAATGCTCTCTAGGCATTCCTTCAGTTCATCGTTATCTGCCCCGATCGCTTCGATCACCTCAGTGATCTCCGGCTTTCTCTTCGATTCGGTAATTTGGAGGCCCAACTCTCTGGCCAAGTTCAACCATTCCGGCTTCTTTAGTGCCTTCAAGTTCATGGCTGCCCTTAGTGTTGCTAACTCTTCACTTTATAAAAACTTCCGTCAACGGTTAAAGAAAAATCACTGCACTGTACTTTCCACAAAAATACGTAAATCCAAGTGATATCTTAGTGGAGGAAAGCCGTGCACTCACCATATGCAGTCATGAATCCAGACACCTTCCTTCCGAACGTCGTCACCAGGACGAAGAGGCGACGATCTCGTAGTTGACGTCCAAGTTGGGGTCTCCAGGGTTCCGTATCCCAATCGCTGCCTGTCAGTTTGTTGCGTGCTCCAGGGTAGCGTATCGTACTGCTGCCGAGCTGTAGCGGCGCCTGCCCATCGAAGCTCGACCGACGTTACTTATTGGGTAGCGTGGCGTTGTCGTCGGGCTGCAGGCATCCGGTATACCATGGCCACCAAGTGAGGACGAGACGATTTCTAGTGCGAAGCTTGCCCGGTTTATTCAAAGGTTGATGAAATATGAACAGAAGAGAGTGAAGCGATCTAAAAAGTACATTTCGGGGCCCCTTCAATAGGCTCTCTACAATTGTGGGAGGGATCTTGCTTCCGTCGACGTCACTTGACCGGCACCGAAAGCCTGCTGCAAGGAGGAGGCCGTCCCGCCTCCTGGAATAGTAGACGCTTGTCCGTCTCTTCTGCGCGTTGCTGGTTCGTGGAAGTTCTCCTGTAGACTTTGGCCGTTCGAGGAAAGGGTCCCTCTAAAGTCGCACACACACACACACACACACACAAAAGAGGCCTGTAAACACTGCGGGGCTTCCGCCATACCGGCAGACACTCGAAATTCTCATGGCGAATTAGGAAGTCACGCTTCATTTCGACGAGGCAAGGTGTGTGAAGGTCGGGAGAGAGAAATTCCTTTCTGCACGTGGTGCGGGACGCTAACTGTAGCAGGAGCAGTCACGCCTCATTTCGACGAGGCAGGGTGAGAGAAGGTCGGGTGAAATTCCTTTCTGCACGTGGTGCCAGACGCCAACCGTAACACCAGGCAAACAAACGTACATGCTACGGACAGTGTCGTCCACAAGAAAGACGTGAAACAACCCGCCGAGTTCAACGACCGCATCGCGACAGACTGTATAATCCACTGCAGTCAGCAATGAACCACCGCTTATTACAGCATATAAGACAATATCCCGAAATTCTACGTTGCTTAACATGCGTAACATTACGTAATGACGTATTCTTGCCTAAGGCATCAACCGAAATTGTGTGTTCGACAATATTGTGTAATATTGCATAATATGGCCCAGATAATATGCCCTATAAGATGCTGACGGTTAAACCCATCTAAGCGCAGATATATATGAACTGTGTAGCAATATCAAAGTGCGCGTGTGGATGCAGCAGGCAAGCTCCGCCCTGTTGAACGCGAGCATACATTGGCCCAATGGTATCCGACAAACTCCAAAACCAGCGACTTCGTTCCTGGAATGCCCATCTAAAGCTCTGCCTTCTGCACGGCTCACCACTACCTGTTGCAACTCTCATTCTCCATCTAGCTGGCTTCGAGTAGCATTCACTACTGGTACCTCATCTGAATGACCAGAAATCTCAAATGACAAGTTTCTTGGTGCAAAGAGACAATCTCGTACCTTCTGCGTGGGTGCTCTGTTTTTAGTGAAATAAGAATTGTGCTCTCCACGACGCTCAACAAGCTTTAAAAGCACGCCCCCCTCGCCCCCCCCGCCCCCCCCCCCCCGCCCTTCCTCCGCGGAAAATAATATTCTTGGGCCGTCGTCCATCCTAACGTCAGCCTGAGTAGCTCTAAAAATGATAGTGTGCATTTTAAAGCATAGGGGCTGCTCTAAAAAAAAAAAGAGAACTTCAGTAGTTGTTCGTTGCCTTCCTCGTTTCTGTAGGACTGATTCTCTTCAAGCCTTCCTTTCTTTTCTCCTCACCTTTCCTTAACTTACATCGTTCCCGAGTGCAGAGTAGCCGTCTGGACAGTAAATCTGCTTAAGCTCCCTGCCTTCTAACAGCGGAGCTGTTTAAGCTTTTAGTTCCACAGTGGAGCGTTACCAGAAAACTCAGCTCAGCTATGCGCCGCCTCGCGCTGTCTAGCAACCACCTTCGAGAGCACCGAGCCACGTAACCTCCTCGCACCCCACTAGCGTAGGGCGGCGTTGTGATGTCACAGGCTAGTAAACGCTCGGAACAGCCGGCGCAGCGACACACCTCTCGCCTCGTCTACTCCGTGCGTACGTGCTGCTGCCATGGGAAGACCGAAGAAAGTCCGGACGCCGGGAGAAGCGGCGGCCTACCAGGAAGAGCGCCGTGCTGCCAAGCGAGAAGCGTTGCGTCACCGGCGAGCTGATCCGGAACACCGCGCCGAAGCCGCGGCTGAGAAGAGTCGACGCCGAGTCGAGGATCCCAAGTTTCAGTCCAGGGAATGCGAGTGGCGGCGCCCGAACGCTCGACGTCAAGACCGCCGACACAACTTAGCAAAACCTAGCATAACCTCGCAATACCTAGAAACAACTTAGCCAAGCCTACCATAACTTCGCAAAACATAGAAACGACTTGGCCAAGCCTACCAAGAACTTAGCAAAGTCTCACAAAACCTACAAAGAACTTAGCCAAGCCACGTGAAAGATAGGCGATCACAATCTCTGTTGTCGACTCCAGCCTTGCACCACTAGTGCAAGCTGCGCATGTTTTTAATCGTTCCTTTTCTCTGTCTCCTTTTTAAGGTAACGCATGCGCCGGTTATACGCCTCTGTGCTCAAGCTAACTTCAATTATGTAGACTGGCGCCAATCGGTCAGTCAGGTCTGTTGGCGAATTCTACTTGTATTGCACATCCTCCGTGGCAGGGCTTTTTTTTGCTTCCTCATTAAAGGGAAACGCGCTAAGTAACCCTATACCCCCTTTCCCTTTTAAGATTATGTAGTAAAAATTATTCAAATTTCTATTACGCCATCTGCAGCGTGGTCAGATAAAGTAGAATTTTGTCATCTGAACAACGTGTGCCTTGCGCACTCGTGAAAGCCGTCATGCAGATAATTTTCGATGCTCTGCGATAACGCTGGCGACTGATTTTCGCACGTGTATTAAGGGGAGATGCGGGGCTAAAATCGTGATTTTCGCCAGAAGAAAGCACTGTCTAATTTTGTTCATTTTGGATTCCAAGACGTATAGAAAAGCTCGTCGTCAAGTTTGGTTTTAATGTGTGCCATAGAAAAAATGGCTGTGGCTTAGCTAAGGTTAAGCCCAGGATGCGAAGCATACTAGCCTTTATTTTAGTTGTTGAACCACTGTTTAGCCTGATGAACTGCTGTTGCTTGGCTATATTTGGTTCGGCTAGACGAAGAAACAACTCATGCGTTACTCTGCTTCGCCTTCAAGAGTGGAACGCGACAGCGTTCCCGTCGACCCGCCAAGGGGTGTAAGACAATGGGCTACGGCGCAGCGACTACGCGCCGCGCATTGGACGCGGTGAGCGTCGAGCAACGCAGCATTCGGTGGTGGTGGTATAAACTTTATTTAATGAAGGCCAAAAAAGAAAAAAATTAAGATGCCGCCGTTCCGTGGGTGGCCTTCAGGCTGCCGGTCGTGGCCACCAGATCACGCCTGGCGGCGACTTCCGCTGCCCAGATCGTTAGCCGTAGCTGGACATCCGGCTCCGAGCTGGCCAAAGCAGCCTCCCACAGCTGCGGACTAGATACGTGCCAAGAGGCAGGGGGGGAGTGTTTCGGGCATGAATAGAGAATATGAGCATAGTCTGCTCGTGGTGTCTGCAGAGCGTGCATTCGGGTGAGAAGGCCCCGGGGTGAATAAGGGCAAGTCGGGCAGGAGAGAGGAAAGTGTGGGCCTGTAAATGGCGCCACGTGCTCTGTTGGAGTTTAGAGAGGGATTTGTGAGGGGGAGGGAGGGCTAGGCGAGAGTTGCGGTAATGAAGGGTAATGTCATGGAAGGTGAGGAGGGAGTCACGCGTGTCCATACCGGAGTGGAGGGGGCCAGCTCGGTTTGTCATCTCGCGAGCGATGGAATTTGCCGCCTCGTTTCCAGGGTGCCCCGCGTGAGCCGGAACCCAGATGAGTTGGATACGACGAGAAGGGGAAGGGGAGTGCTCAAGGATGCTGAGCGCAGAGGAGGAGATGCGACCCTTCGCAAAGTTGTGGACTGCAGCTTTGGAGTCGCTGAATATGAAACTGGCCGGGGTAGTGGCAATGGCGAGCGCAATAGCTGCTTCCTCGGCGGCAGTGGAGGTGGGGGCAGGTATAGTGGCAACGGTCAGGAGAGCAAGTGAATGGGAAGTGGCTGCAAAGGCGTAGGCGGGGTGGGAATTGTATGGCGCCGCATCGACATACACAGCATTAGACTGTGAGAGGTCCGTGGTTCGAATCCCGGTGCCGCGCAATTTTCCACCGGATTAAAAAAAAAAAATCCGCGTGTTGATAAAATTGCATAAACAGGCCTGGAGTGTGGCCTGATGCCGGTGACCAGAACCGGTAACACACACTCCCTCACCAGAGCAGGATTGGCCACCCTGGTGCAGTACTTGGCCACAACCTCCTATATGAAAACAACAATCAAACCCCGGCCCTCAGTCCCCAGCAGCTGCGAAGCAACTGACCACGGCGGCGGTCAGACCTGCGACGCTGCAGAGGGTGCTAAGAATCCCTGGCTCCGGACAGGCCGCCATTGGAATATGAACCTGGCAACGTTTAACGCAAGAACATTATCTAGTGAGGCGAGTCTAGCAGTGCTATTGGAAGAATTAGAGGGCAGTAAATGGGATATAATAGGGCTCAGTGAAGTTAGGAGGCCAAAAGAAGCATATACAGTGTTAAGGAGCGGGCACGTCCTGTGCTACCGGGGCTTAGCGGAGAGACGAGAACTAGGAGTCGGATTCCTGATTAATAAGAATATAGCTGGTAACATACAGGAATTCTATAGCATTAACGAGAGGGTGGCATGTCTTGTTGTGAAACTTAATAAGAGGTACAAAATGAAGGTTGTACAGGTCTACGCCCCTACATCCAGTCATGATGACCAGGAAGTCGAAAGCTTCTACGAAGACGTGGAATCGGCGATGGGTAGAGTGAAAACAAAATACACTATACTGATGGGCGATTTCAATGCCAAGGTAGGCAAGAAGCATGCTGGAGACAAGGCAGTGGGGGAATATGGCATAGGCACTAGGAATAGCAGGGGGGAGGTATTAGTAGAGTTTGCAGAACAGAATAATATGAGGATAATGAATACCTTCTTCCGCAAGCGGAATAACCGAAAGTGGACATGGAGGAGCCCGAACGGCGAGACTAGAAATGAAATAGATTTCATACTCTGCGCTAACCCTGGCATCATACAAGATGTGGACGTGCTCGGTAAGGTGCGCTGCAGTGACCACAGGATGGTAAGAACTCGAATTAGCCTAGACCTGAGGAGGGAACGGAGGAAACTGGTACATAAGAAGCCGATCAATGAGTTAGCGCTAAGAGGGAAAATAGAGGAATTCCAGATCAAGCTACAGAACAGGTATTCGGCTTTAAGCCACGAAGAGGATCTTAGTGTTGAAGCAATGAACGACAATCTTGTGGGCATCATTAAGGAGTGTGCAATAGAAGTCGGTGGTAACTCCGTTAGACAGGATACCAGTAAGCTATCGCAGGAGACGAAAGATCTGATCAAGAAACGCCAATGTATGAAAGCCTCTAACCCTACAGCTAGAATAGAACTGGCAGAACTTTCGAAGTTAATCAACAAGCGTAAGACAGCTGACATAAGGAAGTATAACATGGATAGAATTGAACAAGCTCTCAGGAACGGAGGAAGCCTAAAAGCAGTGAAGAAGAAACTAGGAATTGGCAAGAATCAGATGTATGCGCTAAGAGACAAAGCCGGCAATATCATTACTAATATGGATGAGATAGTTCAAGTGGCTGAGGAGTTCTATAGAGATTTATACAGTACGAGTGGCACCCACGATGATAATGGAAGAGAGAATAATCTAGAGGAATTCGATATCCCAGAAGTAACGCCGGAAGAAGTAAAGAAAGCCTTGGGAGCTATGCAAAGGGGGAAGGCAGCTGGGGAGGATCAGGTAACAGCAGAGTTGCTGAAGGATGGTGAGCAGATTGTTCTAGAAAAACTGGCCAGCCTCTATACGCAATGCCTCAAGACCTCGAGCGTACCGGAATCTTGGAAGAACGCTAACATAATCCTAATCCATAAGAAAGGCGACGCCAAAGACTTGAAAAATTATAGACCGATCAGCTTACTGTCCGTTGCCTACAAAGTATTTACTAAGGTAATTGCAAATAGGATCCGGAACACCTTAGACTTCCGTCAACCAAAGGACCAGGCAGGATTCCGTAAAGGCTACTCAACAATAGATCATATTCACACTATCAATCAGGTGATAGAGAAATGTGCGGAATATAACCAACCATTATATATAGCGTTCATTGATTACGAGAAAGCGTTTGATTCAGTCGAAACCTCAGCAGTCATGGAGGCATTGCGGAATCAGGGTGTAGACGAGCCGTATGTAAAAATACTGAAAGATATCTATAGCGGCTCCACAGCCACTGTACTCCTCCATAAAGAAAGCAACAAAATCCCAATAAAGAAAGGCGTCAGGCAGGGAGATACGATCTCTCCAATGCTATTCACAGCGTGTTTACAGGAGGTATTCAAAGACCTGGATTGGGAAGAATTGGGGATAAGAGTAAATGGAGAATACCTTAGTAACTTGCGCTTCGCTGATGATATTGCCTTGCTTAGTAACTCAGGGGACCAACTGCAATGCATGCTCACTGATCTGGAGAGGCAGAGCAGAAGTGTGGGACTAAAAATGAATCTGCAGAAAACTAAAGTAATGTTTAACAGTCTCGGAAGGGAACAGCAGTTTACGATAGGTAGCGAGGCACTGGAAGTGGTAAGAGAATACATCTACTTAGGACAGGTAGTGACTGCTGATCCAGATCATGAGAGTGAAATAATCAGAAGAATAAGAATGGGCTGGGGTGCGTTTGGCAGGCATTCGCAGATCATGAACAGCAGGTTGCCATTATCCCTCAAGAGAAAAGTGTATAACAGCTGTGTCTTACCAGTACTCACGTACGGGGCAGAAACCTGGAGGCTTACGAAAAGGGTTCTACTTAAATTGAGGACGACGCAACGAGCTATGGAAAGAAAAATGATAGGTGTAACGTTAAGGGATAAGAAAAGAGCAGATTGGGTGAGGGAACAAACGCGCGTTAATGACATCTTAGTTGAAATCAAGAAAAAGAAATGGGCATGGGCAGGACATGTAATGAGGAGGGAAGATAACCGATGGTCATTAAGGGTTACGGACTGGATTCCGAGGGAAGGGAAGCGTAGCAGGGGGCGACAGAAAGTTAGGTGGGCAGATGAGATTAGGAAGTTTGGAGGGTCAACATGGCCACAATTAGTACATGACCGGGGTAGTTGGAGAAGTATGGGAGAGGCCTTTGCCCTGCAGTGGGCGTAATCAGGCTGATGATGATGATGAGACTGTGAGCCATACTGGCGCCAGAGGGTGGAGGCGCGGGCAGAGCGGCGAGCGGCGTGATGCTCAGGGTGCATGTTCCTCGGAAGAGGGTTCACAGTGAGCATGGAAGATACAGAGGAGGGTAAGGGGTGGGTTACACAGGCAGGGGACACAGGGGTCAAGCGGAGGGAAGAGAGAAGGGCTCTACCAGAGGGGGTGCGAGAAAGGCGGTCAAGTTGTGCCGTGCGATGGGCCTCCACAAGCTCTGAAAGAGTATTGTGGACGCCCATCGCCAGCAGACGAGAAGTGGGGGTGTAGGTGGGGAGCGCAAGGGCTGACTTGTAAGCTTGGCGGATGAGACAGTTCACCTTGTCTTCCTCGGTGCGAGAGAGAAAGAGATAGGGGAGGGAGTAGACAAAGCGGCTGAGAACGAAGGCCTGGATAAGACGGCGCAGGTCGTGCTCACGCATGCCGTGGTGCCGGTTAGCGACACGTCGAATAAGTCGGACGGTCTGGTGGACAGTGGTAGTTAGGCGGGAAAGGACGGCAGTGTGTTTGCCATTGGATTGGAGAAGGAGACCCAGTATGCGGAGGCAGGAGACAGAAGGGACGGGGTGCGCGTCAATAATGATGCTAAGGGTGGGAGATGAGGAGGCGGCCGTGCCCCGAGCCGGGAGGAGCAGAAGCTCCGACTTTGACGGGGAGCAGGCCAGTCCGACTGCGCGAGCATGACCGGCAACCGCGTCCTCTCCCGCCTGGAGGACGGCCTCCATCTCTCCAAAATTTCCGGTGGTCACCCAGAGGGTGATATCATCGGCGTAGAAAGCATGGGACAGGTTAGGAATGGTAGCGAGAGCGCGTGCCATGGGGAAAAGAGTGATGTTGAAGAGAAGGGGGGAGAGGACAGAACCCTGGGGGGTGCCCCGATTTCCAAGAGTGAAATTTGCAGAGGAGAGAGGGCCGAATGAGATCTCAGCCGTGCGACAGGCAAGGAAAGCCGTGATATAACCGTGGATACGAGGACCAACGTTAAGGGTGGAAAGAGCATCTAGGATGGCGGAATGGAGGACGTTGTCAAATGCTTTTGTCATGTCCAGTGCCAAGACCGCACGAGTGCGCTTGGCGTGAAGAGGGTGAAGAACCTCTTCGGAGAGCTGGAGCATGACGTCATGGGTAGAGAGGGAGGGGCGAAAGCCGAACATAGAATCGGGGAAAAGGTGGTTGTCGTCTAGAAAGTTCTGCAAGCGGTCGAGAACAACGTGCTCCAACAGCTTACCGAGACAAGAGGTGAGGGAAATGGGGCGGAGATTTTGGATGTCTATTGGTTTGCCAGGTTTGGGGATGAAAGTTACCTTAGCGTGGGTCCACTCGCAAGGCAGAGTGCTTTCATGCCAATGTTTATTAAAGAGGTCAGTGATGGCCTCGAGGGACGGGGTATCCAGATTACGGAGGGCCTTGTTAGAGATTTGGTCGGCCCCCGGTGTGGAAGTGGTACGGATCTTATGCAGCGCGGCACGAACCTCGCCGAGGGTGATATCTGCGTCGAGCGTAGAATTAGGGTTGCCAGTGTAGGAAGGGAGTGAGGAAGGGGGGTCGGTGCAGAGATAGCGATCACGAAGAGCAAGAAGAAAGTCGGAATCAGAGAGTGGAGACGAGTGAAGGAGGCGTGTCACGTCCCTGCGGTGCGTGGCCTTGGAGTGCGACGGGTCAAGGAGGACACGCAGGAGAGCCCACGTATCCCTCAGCCCGAGGCTACCAGCCATTCGCTCGCAGGTCTGGCCCCACTGCTGTCTGGTGAGAGAAGAGCAGTGCTCCTCCATGTCCATTGCCAGGCGAGCAAGGCGGAGTCGCAGCGAGCGGTTGTGTTTCTGGGAAAGCCAACGGCGGTGCAGGGAGTGATACGCCTCCCAGAGGTGCAGGAGGCGACTATCAGCCGTGTAGGAGTGAGGAGGGGTGGGGACGGTGGAGGTGGCAGAGGAAACATCCTGAAGCAAGGTGGTGGTCCACTGAGAAAGGTCTGAGATGGAGGTGGAAGCCTGCTGCCGCGAGTGGCGGAAGCGATCCCTGTCCACCACCTGCACCAGGCGCTTGCGGGAGGCAGATAGGGTGGGAAAGGAGAAAGAGACGGACAGGATATAGTGGTCGCTACCGAGAGAGACCCGGGTGTTCGCCCACACCGCGTCAGGGATATTTTTGCAGATGGAAAGATCCGGATTAGTGTTCCGTTGTACGCTGGAGCCAATGCGGGTGGGTTCCGAGAAATCGTTAAGGACTGTTAACTGTTCGTTCTGCACGAAGGTCCATAGCGCCAGTCCCTTCCTGCAGTTCTTGGGGTAGCCCCAACTCACGTGATGAGCGTTGAAATCCCCAAGAATTAGGAGCGCGTTCCGGCTCGCCCGTGAGATGGCGTTACGGAGAAGGAGGAGGAGGGGAGCTGCAGTTGTGCGGGGAGGGCTGTATACATTAAGGACAAAAAGGCTGGCATCTTGCCGCCGCCGGGGAAGGAGTTCCAAGAAGAGGTGAGTGCACTCCGGAACGTCGAGCGGATGCTCGATTGCCATGTAGGCGCGATGAACTAGCGTGGCAACGTTCGGAGGGGAAGGGGAAGCAGGGTGGAAAGCTGTGTAGTCACGCAGTTTTACTGGGGAGAAGGTTTCTTGAAGGGCGATGATAGCGGGGAGGTCGGAGGGAGGGATGTTCTGGAGGTGGAGCTGCAGCGTGTTCCGCTTTGCACGGAAGCCGCGGCAGTTCCACTGCCAGAAATTAAGGCGTGGGGGGTGTCTGGCCATCTTGAGGCCGGGGTGCCCCTGCAGGTGCAGGGGGCTTGGGAGATGAGGATGAGGGGAGGAGGGATGCGACATTAACGGTCATCTGGGCAAGATCGGCCTCGAGGGAACTCTGGCGGGCCTCAATTTTGGCCACGCGGTTGTTAATTTGAGCCATCCATGTCTGCGTGTCCGTACGCAGAGCTGTAATGGCAGCCATGAGGCGTCGTTCATGTGCCTCGAGGAACGAGGCAGTGTGGCGGATGACAGCCTCCATCTCCGGGGTGGGGGCAGGTTCGGTAGAGGGGCGCCTCTTATGTGGAGGGCTGCGGGAGGGGGAGGCGGCACGAGAAGACGCGGCCGAAGAGGAGGCGGACATAGGGGCGGGAGGAGGTGGCGGTGGGGGCGAGAGAGCGATAGAGTGTGAGGTTTGCTGAGGGGAAGAGGTGGGGATG
This sequence comes from Dermacentor andersoni, assembly GCF_023375885.2. Classification (NCBI taxonomy): domain Eukaryota; kingdom Metazoa; phylum Arthropoda; class Arachnida; order Ixodida; family Ixodidae; genus Dermacentor; species Dermacentor andersoni. Next base: position 27,764,433 of record NC_092818.1, read on the forward strand.
TGGGGGCGCGCGAGCAGCGCTTGCAGCTGTTCTTTTAGTAGGGCAATCTCGTTGCTCTGGGCTGCGATTTGAGCTTTGAGCTCCTCTTTTTCGGGGTCGAGTGTGGGAGGCTGCGATCGCCAGCTCACCTGGGAAGCAGTTGATGGGGTGTCTTGCCCCGGTAGCGGTGGAAATGAGACGGAGCGGCGGCGGGGGCTGCGGTCCTGGCTTAATCGGGAGCTGGATCGTTGACGGGGACGGGATGAACGGGAGTCCTTGGCGGATGGTGCTGACTGCGCTGAGTTGGATGACGTTGACTTGGTACTGGATGTGAGTGGAGAGGGACCTCCCCGTTGGAAGCGGAGCTTACACGGGCGGGATCCCATGACATGTGTTCCGCTGCACAAGATGCATTTAGGAGTGCAGTCAGGGGGGTCCCGAGCCGCGTGCACAGCTCCGCAGCGTGGGCAGCGTCCGGACCTGGGCTTGGTACACACGTCGGAGCGGTGACCATGGCTCCAACAATTGACACAAGCTTCAGCCTTGGGGCGGAAGGGGTGACAGATGAACATGCCGCAGTTGAACACCACGGTGCGAGGGAGTTCTTTCGTGCCGACGAAAGTGATCAGGATGGACCGGGTGCGACCCATCTGCCTTGCGTCGGCGATGGCGTAAGTGCTGCTGGGATTCATAGCCTGCAGGTCCTCGATTATCTCCTCTTGGTTTTGATTGTCCACGGCGTTGTAGATTATGCCGCGGAGGGCGTTGTCAGGTGCGGCCACATAAGCGCGCAGTGGGTACAGCTGAGTGGCGAGACGCAACTCAGAGGTATGCACGTACTGCCGGGTGCGTTGTTCCGAGGGCGTACTGACGGTGAAAGAGTTGTTGTATGGGTTTATGCGTACGCGGTCATCGCCACGGGCGTCGGCGTACCCTACGCTGGCGCTAGAACAGAGTGAGGCAAGGAGGGCCCCATTGGTGGTTGTACGGAGGTCGAGGCCACCTCCAGGGCGGAAGACGACCTTGTAGTCTTCCGCTGCGAGTCGAGGCAGCGGGACGTGGCGGCGTAGGCGGTGAGTCTTCATTGATGGCGGGGTTGCCATGGCGGTCTTGAGGTGGGCGTTCGTGGCTGAAACGGCTTCCTTTGGATGGGTCACTCGGTGGGCTTGGAGCATTCGGGTCCAGCGGGGGTCGTCATCAAATTCTTGTTGGGAGATGAGTGTACCGTCGACTACACTTTTCATATCGGCGGCTTCGAGGCAACGGGAGCAAGTGCCGGTGCAGCGGACGCCGGTGCGACGCTAGGGGCAGCTGCGCGCTGCGGGCGAGGTGGCGTTGCACCGAGCGTTGGGCTTAGCTCGGTGGCCCCGTGGTTGGTCAAAGATGAGGCTCTGGTGAAACGGTGGTCACCGGGTCCGGGCAAATGAGGTGTCAGGAAGGTCCTTACACCTTCGCGTGCTCGGTAGCAGAAACTGGAGGATATTCCGGGCGAGATGCCAAAGCCAGGAGAAGAAATCGCGGAGCCCATGCGAGGCACGTCCGAAGAACGCCGGGCGTAGGTTGCGTCCCCCAGCATTCGGCGCGGCAACGAAATGTGCGCCTGAGCAAGCGACGCACGCCTGAGCCTTAGAAACAGCTCGTTTCTGAGGCAACACTGCATTCACTAGAGGCGCTTTTGTACAGCTTTGAAGCATCGTACTCGAGGCTCAGTGGTAGCGTCTCCGTCTCACACTCCGGAGACCCTGGTTCGATTCCCACCCAGCCCATTCTGCAAGAGTTGAGCCAAAGCCACCTAGAAACAAGCGCAGCTGCTTATATACCGCCGCGACGCCGCGAGCGGCGGCGCGAGTTGGAGCCCTGTTTCTCCTCTGTCGTGACGTCACGGTGTCACGTGGTCAGCCTTGAAGGCGACGCCGCGAGCGACGGCACGAGTTGGAGCCCCGTTTCTCCTCTGTCGTGACGTCACGGTGTCACGTGGTATGGCATGGGGTCAAAGGTCATTGAAGGCGACACCGCCGCGCCTGAGGAGCTGGGTTGAGCTCTAGTAATATGCTTCCCATAAAAAAGAAAATGCTTTCTCCTGACCTGCGCTTACCATCGAGACCGACCACGAGCGCAATAATCAAGACCCAGCCGCAGAGCGGGCCAGAAACCAGGCACGACACGGAGTAAAGGCCCCTATTAGAAAGGTTATATTTCGCGTATTTCAGAGACTCTCCATTTAGAGTTCTGCAACTCGCAAAAAAAAACTAAAAATGCAAGGCGTAATTCTGGCGGTTCTGTCTTTGTCTACGAGCGCCGACATAAACGCTGGACCGTTCTAAAGCTGAAAAAAGCGACGGCGACTTGGAACAATTGCTGCAGAGCAGGTTTATTAAATTCAAGAGGAGGGTCAAAGCTATGGAGCAGGGCACTTTGACTAATTGTTTTTATTTAAAAAAATAGCCTCTTATGAAATGTTTTGACTGATTTTTTCTTTCAGTTTGCACTTTTTGGTTGAGCAACACCTTTAGGAACACTACCATTCATAATTTTCATAATTTATTTATTAGTAAAAATACAGATAATTGCATGTGCGTAGTATACATAAGGAGGTCCCATAGTCAAAGACTGTATCGGGACCTCCTGCTAAAGACACTTATGATGTTATACAATGTTTAAAGCAACAGTAGTACAGATGAGAGCTAAGAGTAATATCAAAACATGTTTATAGCATATGAGTAATAAGAACACTTGTTAACAGCAAGACAGTATAAAAAAACGGAATAAAATGAAAAAAATAAAAAGAAACTGAAAAAGAACAAGGAGAGTTTCAGTAAGTATTTATTATGAATGATTTTAGTTCTCTTTTAAATTGGTATAAATTTTTTGCATTTTTGATGATAGGTGGTAGAGTATTCCAAAACGATATTGCGGAAAATTCCGCAGTCTGTTTACCATAGTTAGTTCGCACTTTAGGTAGAAGAAAATTATTATTGAGTGCAAATCTAGTGTGACTATGAGCTATTAGGCCACAAGGTGAGAAGCAGATTGATGGTAGTTCCTTAGTCATATATTTGTAGAATGAAATTCCTAGATTATATTTGGTGAGCTCTGAAATGGTTAGGATGTTGTTTTCATGTAGCAGGGATTTTCCATTAGCAAAGCGTGAACTCCTTGTAATTATTCTTATGGATTGGTTCTGGATTACCTGGAGGGATGCCAAATGGGTGTTATAAGAGTTACCCCAGCATAGTATGCCGTAGTTAATATGAGAGTGAATGAATGAGTGGTATAGCGAGATTAATGTATTATGTGTAAAGAAGGGACGAGTTTTAATTAGAACGCGAATACCGTATGCTATTTTCTTTTTGATGTGAGAAATGTGATCTTTATATTTCAAGCTACAGTCAAGAGAAATCCCAAGAAAAGATGAGCATGGAGTGGGAGAGATGGAGTGTGAGCCGAAAGTTAAAGGGGAAAATGCCGAATGTTGTTGATGTGAGGAAAATGCAACAAATTTAGTCTTGGTGGCATTAATAGATAACAGGTTGGCATCGCACCAAATTAAAACATTTTGTAGATCAGTATTTAGCTTGTTAACAAGAAGTGACATGTGTTTATCAGAGGAAAATATGGTAGTATCATCAGCGTATAGAATGCACTTAGTAGAGGACAAACAGTTAGGTAGGTCATTGATATAAATCAAAAACAGTAGTGGTCCGAAGATGGATCCTTGAGGGACGCCAATGTTAGTGGTTTGTTCTCTGGAGTAGACATTAGACACAGACACTATTTGAACCCTGTTTGATAAGTAACTTTTGAATAATGAGAGCGCAGGACCACGAACACCGATAGCCTCAAGCTTAGCAAAAAGGATAATTTGGTTGAAGCAGTCGAATGCTTTTGTTAGATCAATGAAAACTGAACCTGCAAATAGACCATCGTCAATAATTTTTTTTAATTGGTCAGTTAGATGTATGAGTTCCAAACCTGTGGAGTATCCAATACGAAAGCCAAATTGGCATGAAGAGAGAATATTAAATTTAGTGAGATATTTGGTTAGACGCAATGCGATTAATTTCTCTAGAACTTTGCCGAAAAAAGGTAAAATACAAATAGGGCGGTAGTTAAGTATTAATGTACTGTCACCTTTTTTTAGAACTGGAGTGACTTTACCGCGCTTAAGCTCGTTAGGAAACACACCAGTCTTGAATATCGAATTAGTAATATGAGACATGATATCAGAAATTAGGTGGGCAATCATTTTAATGGTAGTAGGTAGAACTTCATCTATTCCAGCACTGGTGGGTTTTAGGGGACATATAACGTTATATATTTCTTCTGGCGTTGTGGGGAAAAGAAAAAAATGTGTGAGGGAGACGATTAAGTTGAGTTACTTGTGAAGGAGAGGGTGTGTCATTATGAAAAAAATAGGAGCTGAAGGCGTTGGGGAGTTATACTCTGAGTTATTGTATATAATTTTTGATAGATGTTCTGGTTTAGAATTTCTGTTTAGAAAGGAGTTGACGATGTTCCATTTCAACTTGCTGTTATTGCCGGCTTGTAAGATTTTTTGTTGAAGATATAATCGTTTTGCCACTTTTAACTGGTTGTTTATAGAGTTACGTAACCTTTTACATCGGGCAAATAATTTGGTATGAAAAGGCTGGTTTTTAGTGTTTTTGTACAGGTTATCGCATTTACGCAAAGCTGCTAATAACTTTTTAGACATCCATGAATTGTGAGAGAATGCAATGGTTTTTTTACATTTCCTTTTACAAGTGAATTTATGAATAAGTGATATAATTACAGTAAGAAATTTAGAAAATGCTTTCTGAGGATCATTAAAAGTTTTTATTCCAGACCAGTCTATATTAGCAATGGCAGCTATGAAGCTCTCTTTGTCCAGGACATATTTGAAGTGTGGAAGAGGGCAAGGACTCGAGTTACGTTTAACCCTTTCGGCCCTGGTGTCCTCAAATGAGAACAAGACATTAAAGCCATGGGTTGCGCCATAAACAGCAAAATGAAACAAAAAAAAGAAACCCAAATAACTCAGCAGGCATCTCCATCGCCATGGACATCAGTTCTCGTGCGCTCGCGTTTGCCAGAGCACCGGCAAGAAACAACAAAAATGAAAGACGACAACGTCGAAGCTGGACAAAGTAAGTGCGTTTTCTTTTTTTTTTTTTTTTTTTACTTGCGAGGCACTGTTACTGGCGAGTTGAGAATTTAGGAGAATGTTTTTGACTCCCTATAAAAGATATAATTATTTAAAACATCCCGCACAGATGCGTAGTTGAGTCAGCGCATGCATAATAATGTGTGTACTCATTTGAGTACACGAGGGCTGAGTGAGTGCCGCGTCTCGCATGTTGGGCTAGGGTGGCGCCTTGAAGTAAAGCGACTTCTGTTTATTTTTCAGGTGCCGGAATGAAAGCTCACTTTTTCTATTCAGCGACTAGGGCCCGCAGGTCTTGATTTGTGCCGCTCGAAGACGCAGATGAAATGTTCGCCCAACTTGATAATGGAAATTTATCAGACGTTGGAGAGAATGAAGAATATGACGCAGATGACGACTTCATTCCTGAAGAAACAGGAAGCGATGACTGCGTCCTCGATTCGTCGGAAACTTCTGGATAATCAGATGAAGAACAACCGTGTAATGAAGTGTCATGGCCCAGAAGAGCCTTTGACAAACCATCTGTTGATTTTAGTGGAGTTTGTGACGAAAATGAGCATTGTCTTGACGAGCTGCCAACTCCGTACGAATATTTCTCGTGCTACGTGCCAAAGAACGTATTTGTTGAGCTGGCTAACAAAACAAACTTGTATTTTGTGTTTAAAGAAAGAAAATCGGTCCGAACGAATGAAGAAGAAATAAGGAAACTTATTTCTCTACACTTGTTAATGGGAGTCTGTAAATACCCCCGTCTGCGCTTATACTGGAAGCCATCACTGAAAATGGCATATTGCCAGTAGCTCAAGCATTGGGAAATAGAGATACCAAACGAAACAACGGAAAATTGACGTCAGCAAGGAAGAAGTGCCAGCAGCGCATCTGGCTCCACGCGCACACATTGCGTGAACTCAGCGGCTGTTTGTCTTCATTGGCGGGTCGGCTTCTTTGACTTCTAAAATGTCTCAGAATATGCAGGCGACACTGCAGCCTCACGATTAGCAACTTTTACTGCATCGAAGTATGTTTGTAACATGGAAAATAAACTGTTACAAAAGATCCGCTTTTGTCTCTTCTACACCCACTGGGCCCTCATGTCCTCATTTGAGGACATGATCCTAGACGTTACATGAAACTAAACACAAACTTTATCTTCATAAATTTCGGTTTCTCACGCGGCAAAGAACCGAAATAACATGGTAGAAAAATTATAAATGTGATAAAAAAATTTCAGGGCCGATAGGGTTAAAACGTAGAAGCAATGGGTAATGATCTGTTATGTCCATATCAAGAACTTTTGCCTCTGGTGAAGTTATTAAGTTAGATAGGACATGATCAATTAGCGTCCCTGTGCCACTAGGAACCTGTCGTGTAGGAACATCAAGTAAGCATTCATATCCGTAGCTTTGTAGCAGACTGGTGTAAGAAATAACTGTTGGTGATTTGTCATTGAGTAGGTTAATGTTGATATCACCCATTGTAATGACATTTTTATTTTCTAGTGAAAGGGTATGTAAAGTATGATCAAGATTATAAAAAAAGTCGTCGGCTGATGATGAAGGCGAACGATAAATGCATCCAAATATGAAATCTCTGTTATCATTAGAGGGAGAACAATTAACTATTTCAATCCAGACAGATTCACAATTAGTGATGGGTAAATGTAGATCATGTCGTCTGCGATAAGTAACATCAGGAGAGATATATATTGCCGCACCACCATGACTGCTAGTTAATCTGTTACAATATTCTGAATCGCAGTTAAGGAAGCAATAAAGATTTTTGTCATCGTCTGACAACCAAGTTTCAGTCAAGGCAATTATTGAGAATGAGCTAGAAGATGAAAAAAGGAAATAATTAATCTCCTCAAAGTGTTTGCGAAGACTTCTAGCATTAAAATGGATGACGGAATGAAATCCACTTATGAAAGAGTTAACTTCATTAGGTTCCAGGAAAGAGGCCATGATAAGCTGTGAGACAATGAACACAGGTTGCTATAGTATTAGTCTATTCTAGTCAAGTCGGAATGATCACGGATTCGCAGAACTCTGCTGTTAGTAGTCTTTCTAGCCTTGATTTGACAGTTGTCAGTCCAAAGAAACATCCACTTCTTTTCTTTCTTCAGTGTTAGGGCTTTGGAAAACAGGGCCTTGTTACATGGGGTCAGATGATCGTTTACGAAGATAGGTGCGTTAGAAATGCTAGAGAAGCCTAGATCACTGACACAAAGCTTGGCCTTAGTGCTTTACTGATGAAGTCAGATTTTTTAGTTCGAGAGCAGAAACGAGCAATGACGGTTTTTTTTTTGTCAGTAGACCGTGTGGGCACGCGATGAACAATGTCTAGATCATGAGGCGATATGGAACATCCAGCCTTCTCCCCTAGCATTTCCATGATTGCGACGCAGTCCTATCCTTGGGAACAGGGAACGCCCTTGATCTCAACATTGCTGAGGCGTGAATATTGCTCAAGTTCTTCTACCTTGCGAGTGAGTGAAGAGTTTTGAGATTTTAGTTCTTTATTCTGATCTACCAATGAGGTATTTTGGCCACGTAAGTCCTCGACAAGTTGATTCAAGTGTTGTGCACTTGATTGAAGGGACTCAACTTCCTTCTTTAAATCCGCAACATCAATGCCGGAATCTTTCATTTTTAGCAAGAATCTGCCGAACACCTTATCAGAGGTGTCTTTAGCTAAACTGTTAATTTTAGCCTCTAGATCCTCGATTTTTTTTTAGAGTTCAGCATTATTTGGCATGGTATAAAAATAAAATGCAAACTCGAACACAAGCAGGAGGAGAACACAGTTGATGGCAGCAGTGGCAGTGGTATGGAAAAAGAAAAGAAAAAGGAAATAAAAGTTGGTAAGAATACCTGCGTAAACGATGAACTTTTTAAATATGTGGCTCATGCAATGCCACTGCTGCCAGTGAAGGGTGAGCGTCGGTGCGTGCTTATTTAAAGGGAAGGTGCTCCGGGCAGCGACCTCCAGTGGTAGTCTTGTTGATGATGTCAGCAGGCCACGATGAATCCACGCAGTCGCAGCTTCACCACGTGGCGATGATTCAGCGTCCGGGAGGGCAGTACGTCGATGTGTCACCACGAAGATCGCCGTTTGAGACAGAGGGGGATGGGTGAAAAGTGTCCGGTCAGGGTATCCCATCAACAATGGCCAACTCGTCCAAATCGCCCTTCTACAACTGTTCGTAAGAGTAGATGCAGGCAGGTCTTAGGAAGTTCTCGGCGAAGGCAGCTTTATAAATTCCTTCACCAATACCTCCTGTCAAAGCAGTTTTGTGGCTGAAATTTTCTGAACAAGATGAGTTGCCTTTTATATTGATAAACTTTCATTAACTTAAAAAGTTAATACATACCTTACATATTGTGACAACGAAAAAGATTGCAGTTAGCCGCAGAGTGATAGCATTGTTACATAAATGTAAGGAAAAACAGGCGACTGACCTTATCATTCACTATGACCGCCCTAGAAGGCATCGAACAAAAACAACCAATGTGCCTTCATTATTTCTGAAAGGACAACTTTCCTAAGGTGACGTTTAATTGCTCCGTCTGACAGACATATAGCTTCTTTTCTATTGGATCTGTATTAAAGAAACTAAGATTATGTGCTCAAACCAAGAACATACATAAACCTACCAATTTGCATAAATATCCGTGCAACGGCTCTAAAGTTAACTTTCAGCTCCGCATCACTCCTGAAGAATGAAGCCACTTCAATATCCGGCGTTTCTCCCGTGTGCACGTAGTATTGGCGTCTTCGAGTTTAGCTTAGGGGAATCATGTGTTGCAATGCTACCCCAAGAAAACAAGGCCAACAATTTCACCATGCATGCTTGGCTGTCTAAGCTTGACAGAGATTCGGCGTGGACTCCGAAAATAATAATAATCATAATAATAATAATAACAATAATAACCTTTATTTTTTTTCCATCAACGTGATGCGGGAGGTAAGGGAAAAAAGCTGAAATAGACAGCTTGACTAGTTCCCGCCCCCCCCCCAAAGAAAAAAATATATTCCATAAAGGCAGACAGTTCAGCTACCGACAAGAAATAAAAACATATTTTTTGATTGTATAAAAATAATACCTATAACTACAAGCATCTTCGTGGCGTATAAATATGCACATTCCCAAACGTGTGAACATGTAACTGTAGTAATCACATTACGTTTACAGGACACTGCTGGAAGACATATGTAAACACCATATACGCAACAACGGCTTAGTAACATCTGCATAATGGTATATCACGAACATTCATCACTAAATTTCACAATGAAAAAAAGAGTTCAGGAAGCACGTCAGAAGACAAACAGAAAAATGATATGCATACCAATTTATACAAACGCGAACAATGTTCAGGGAAATACAACTGAGGCAGAAAAGAACAATTTTAATTGCTATTTTGATGTATGTTCTTGTTGTATAGCGTGTCTGTGACAAAAATTCAATAATTCTGGCAGTTTTCTTTTCATCATTTGCTGTCTATAGGTAGTTCTACGCGTCTCTATGTTCCAAATTTCCCTACTACGTGTATCGCATAAAGGAGCTTTTTTTTGACAGAGAAGCTAAAGCTGAGAGAAAGTTTGTTTTCTTCCACATCCTTTTTATATGTTAAACACAGACGGTATGGATACATGTAATTTTCATAATTTCCATCTTTTCAAACAAAGGCAGACATGGGTGATCTCGAGGAACACCCAGAACATTTTCGCAACATTCTTTTTTGCATTGTAAGAATTTTACGTAAATTTGTAACAGCCGTAGTTCCCCAAACTAAATGTGCCTAATTAATATGAGAGTGAAATAATGTATTGTAAACAACAACTTTGACCTGCACAGGCAGTATCTGTTTATTAATGTACGTAGCTCCTACGACACTTGAAATTTTTGAAACAACATGTTCCACGTGGTCTTCCCACGTTAAGTTCTCGTTGAACACAACGCCAAGAATTTTGAATGCGTGGAGTATTTCTATTTTTGAATCGCCTAACAAAAGGTCTGTATCTATAAAAACACTCTTATTCCTCGGACGGAAAAGTATGGCTTTCGTTTTGGTCATGTTTATTTTTAATGCATTAGCACTTGACCACTCATTCAAACGCGATAGTGAGCTATTTGCTTCAGAAATAAAGTCATTCGGACATGCAGCTGAGAAAAGCATAGTCGTGTCAACATATCATAAATGATAGATTTAAAGTTCGGATTAATACATATAATGTCATTCAAATAGATATTAAATAAAAGTGGTCCAAGGATACTTCCCTGAGGTACTCCTGATGTTATTGTTTTTTTATCTGAAGAGAAACCATTGAGGTAGACATATTGTTGTCGATTTTGTAAATAACATGCTAAAAGTGCTAGTGCATTACCACGGATTCCATATGTATCTAATTTCTTGAGTAACAACGAATGCTTAAGAAAATCAAACGCTTTTTTGAAGTCTACAAAAACACCCAAGGCTACTTTTTTTTTTTCAAAGGCGTTTAAAATAAATTCTTCCTGCTCTAGCAAAGCCTGTTCCGTCGACCTGTGTTTACGGAAGTCAAATTGTGACAGGAAAAGTATGCCGTATTTATCGCAGAAATCCATTATTTTGGCGTAAATTACTTTTTCCATCCCTTTAGAAAAAATAGGGAGTATGGACAGGGGTCTGTAGTTTCCAATGTCAGTCTTATCGCCTTTTTTATAGAGCACTGTCACCCTAGCAACCTGCGATCGTTTTGGAAACACTCCCTGTAAAAAACACAGATTAAATATGTGCGTTAGGCACGGTGAAATTAGTTCTATTACATGTTTGACAGGTGCAACTTTTATATCGTCTGCGTCACTGCTTTTACTGTTATTTAGTCCTCGGAACGTCGAAATAACATCAGGCTTTATTACAGGATTGAAAAAAAAGGATTCCTGGTTTTTAGTTCTGATATAATCGAGCGCCCCTTCAGACGGTCGTTCTACTTTAAAATCAACAAAGTATTTGTTAAATTCATCCGCTAAACGAGCACCTGTGATCTCTTCATTGTTACGCTGATTCTTTGTAACAAAGCTACAGTTTTTGTGGCGATTTAAAACCGTATTTAGTTTTTCCCATATTTCGTTTGTCTTTCCTGCAGAACTCTAAAAGAAATTGCAAATGTAATCATTTCAGGTGTCAAAGTCGAACGGCGCCTATAACCGGTGATCACTAGAAAGTATGGCTTATCGTCGCGCCCGAGAAGATATGCGGAATGATATCTATGGAACTGATAAAGTAACAAGTGTTCGCATATGTGTCCGTTTGCTAAACCTAATCGCATCCTTGGCGCACTTAGCGGAGATAAGACGTCTGATAGTGTTCAGTTGGCCACTCGTCCTCAGACACAAGCACTGAGACATATGCGATAAGATATATAGCAGCGATGTGTCGCACTTAAAGGCTTCCGTACGTGAAAGACGAAGTTAAACGCGGATCTCGTTGCCTAGAAAAGGATCTACGAAACCGCGCCTCCGCCGAGATCTAACGCCAACTTAACACGGGTGAGTTTCCTCGAGCGGTATGCGTTCCTGTCCCGTCCTGCCTCTTGTAAAGCTCCCAAATTCTAAATAATGCGATCTGATAGGTCTGACAAAAGATTGTTGAGCAGTAAATTCAACGGCATTGTACTGCGTAAAACTGGAAAACTGAGAAGCCTTAATAACACAACGAGAGACAGGCGAACGAAAGAAAAATTGGCAGTGGCTTAGCTCGCCTATGCCAGGATATACGTAGCGAAAGCTAAGGCATAGCATGGTTAGCCTTGGTTAATCTTGATTGCAAGTCGAGGTTAGTCTGGTTGTCTAGCTATGTTGCAGCGTTTAGCAAGTCGTTCGGCGCGCTGTTCATCTGTTTCCTGGGCGATTCGTTTCCTCTTCATCTCGTTCCGATGTCGATTCCAGGCCTTATCAGAATTGTCGCCGTCCAATATGCCGCCTCAGCTGTGGTTGCGGCGCACGCGACCTCTACTTTTCAATCCTCCGACATGTTATCAGGCATGCGACGCAGCTGGCGAAGCGAGCGGAGGCGAGCACAACGACGAGGAATGCGGCGTGACGTCATGTGTATCCTCGGAGCACGGCCACGGCGAAATCGCAAGTTCGGGGCCAGTGAAGCTTTCGTTTTAAAATATATACACTACAATTTCTGTGTTGCCGTTACTCTGTATGTCCCTATCCCCTGGGAGCTACTCAGTTTCCTGGTATGAGAGACCTAGCCGCCCGAATTACTACTCTGTAGATGTCAGCTGTAAAAAAAAAGACGAAAAAGAACATAAGATAGAGAAGAAAAGAAGAATATAACATACAAAAAGACGTTCATGGTTGTTTCATTCTAGAAAAGATGAAACAATTAAAACATTGTATATTACCATATGGTACTACAATATCAATATCAAAACACGCACCTGCCTTCCGCCATGCGTGCACGCACCATTCCTTGCAAAATTAATTTCTTTTAGATGATTCAAACACCGTTAAGGTTCAACGCGCTGGATGACGTTTTAGCAAGGTGTAAAAATGCGCAGATCGGACGCTCCTAGTCGCCAACTATATTCGCAGCTGTCTTGCTTTGCATAGCAGCTTCACTTGATATGACATCTACAAACGAGAAAGGAAGAAAAATACAAACGTATGTTGCTGGGTAGGCAGGTTGCGCTTTGAAAGCTATCAGCAGGTTGAGCTTCCCGTGATTGAAATGAGGACGGAGTAGTGGATAAGCTGGAAATATTCATGACTTACAGCGCTAAAATACGGAGACCAGAGAGAGGTAGGAACGACCCACGGGGTTTCTCTGGCGTCCTCTACTACGGCTCCCTCCCCTTGGCGCCCATTGAGTAACTCCAGTAAATCACCGCTTATCTCCCCTGCGTTCGACGTCGCTTTCCCATGTCAATTTCTTTCTCTTCAATTAAATTCGAATATTGATTATTCCCGTTTGCTCTCTAATTTACAGCGCTGTCTTCCTTTTCCTTAGCATTATGTCTACACTTTAAGGCCAAAGCCTTAGATTATAGGGTTTTACGTGCCAAAACCACTTTCTGATTATGAGGCACGCCGTAGTGGAGGACTCCTGAAATTTCGACCACCTGGGGTTCTTTAACGTGCACATAAATCTAAGTACCCAGGGGCGTTTTCGCATTTCGCCCCCATCGAGATGCGGCCGCCGCGGCCAAAATTCGATCCCGCGAGCTCGTGCTCAGCAGCCTAACACCATAGCCACTGAGCAACCAGGGCGGGTGCGAAAACCTTAGATGGCTCATGGGTCGAAAAATTCGATGTCCGGCGTTATGGCACCGAAATTGTGTCCCACCGAAATCATCATCATCATCATCATCATCAGCCTGATTACGCCCACTGCAGGGCAAAGGCCTCTCCCATACTTCTCCAACTACCCCGGTCACGTACTAATTGTGGCCATGTTGACCCTCCAAACTTCCTAATCTCATCTGCCCACCTAACTTTCTGTCGCCCCCTGCTACGCTTCCCTTCCCTCGGAATCCAGTCTGTAACCCTTAATGACCATCGGTTATCTTCCCTCCTCATTACATGTCCTGCCCATGCCCATTTCTTTTTCTTGATTTCAACTAAGATGTCATTAACGCGCGTTTGTTCCCTCACCCAATCTGCTCTTTTCTTATCCCTTAACGTTACACCTATCATTCTTCTTTCCATAGCTCGTTGCGTCGTCCTCAATTTAAGTAGAACCCTTTTCGTAAGCCTCCAGGTTTCTGCTCCGTACGTAAGTACTGGTAAGACACAGCTGTTATACACTTTTCTCTTGAGGGATAATGGCAACCTGCTGTTCATGATCTGCGAATGCCTGCCAAACGCACCCCAGCCCATTCTTATTCTTCTGATTATTTCACTCTCATGATCTGGATCAGCAGTCACTACCTGTCCTAAGTAGGTATATTCTCTTACCATTTCCAGTGCCTCGCTACCTATCGTAAACTGCTGTTCCCTTCCGAGACTGTTAAACATTACTTTAGTTTTCTGCAGATTCATTTTTAGTCCCACCCTTCTGCTCTGCCTCTCCAGATCAGTGAGCATGCATTGCAGTTGGTCCCCTGAGTTACTAAGCAAGGCAATATCATCAGCGAAGCGCAAGTTACTAAGGCATTCTCCGAAATATGGCACCAAAACTCGCGAGCATTGATGGGAGTCGAACCCACGACCTTTTGTGTTAATAAATGCAATGGTAATTAGGGCACATTTATTAGGGTTAATTAAGATATTCGAAACCGCAGCCTGGGAATCGAACTCACAACCATTGCTGTTAATCAGAGCGCAGCTAGTTAAGGCACAAATAATTGCGTAGAGTTAATTTAAGCGCTCGTTCACCGAAATTCAATGGCATCAAAATTCAAAAGCACCAAAAGTGATTGAAGTCGAACTCATGGATAATGGTTGGATTGGAACCCACGACCATCGGGGTTAAGTTATTTGTGGCAGTGTTAATTAAGACAGAGTTAATTAAGATACGAATCATCAATAGGGTAGACGTTAAAGTACTGCAATATAATAGGCCCATTAGCTTACTTTAACTATTGCATAATATATTCACCAAGATAATTTCCAATAGAATAAAGGCAACACTTCAGTCAAACAAGCGAACAGGCTGGCTTCAGGAAGGGATGCTCTACAATGAATCACATTCATCTCATCAATCAGGTCGAGAAATCTGCAGAGTGCAGTCATCCTCTCTATATGGGTTTCATAGATTATGAATATGCATTTGATTCCGTAGAGGTACCATCAGTCATAGAGACATTACGTAATCAAGGAGTACAGGAGGCGTATGTTTATGTACGCATGTTTATATACGTGGTCGTTTACACATGAGGCTTGGTTGCTTGCCAATGAGCAAGAAATAAGTTTTCGCCACTTGAGGACTTTGTCTTTCAAGTGCAAGAAAAGCTCTGCCTAGAACATTGCCCCCTGAAACAACAAAAGCACCCACATTGTCTATATTCTCCTTGTGAAAGTCACGAGTTTTTGTCGTTTAAAAAAATCTGACATTTCCGACTTTTCACTTTTTGCATTGAATGAAGTTCGTCGGCCTAGGAACGATGAAAAATGCCAGCAAGCATCAGAGCGTACAAAAGAATTTACTGCACTAGCTGTTCTACCACGGTGTTCCGCATTTCCGGAGCTGTAGGTGTCGTGATAGCACGACACCGAAATTGGTCTCGCGGGAGCAGCACCTCACGAGGTTTCGGAGCTCGCTCAGCTTGCTCGATAGTCGAAATGCCGCGATGTCCGGCTACCACGTAATTCTTCTAGCCACATAATGTGGTGACGGACGCCTGCTGGGACTGGAGTACTTAGACCTCCCTCTCTCACCCCCCCGGCCCCTCCCCTCTCTTAAAAGGGGAATAAAGTTTATTCATTCATTCATTCTGTGAAAAGAAACAGAAACTGGTTCGTAGAGGAGAAGGCGAACGAGGAAAGACAGGGAGACGGCAGGAATTTAACCAGAAATGCGTTTGGTTAGATAACCTACATTGTGGGACGGGAAAGGGGGATATAAAAATGAGAGAGCGCGAGAAAGAGCGGAAAAAACGACGCGGTGAGTTTGCACACGCATGCGGAGGGCACCACCAGGCCAGATGAGTTCACAAAGGCAAGCCGCCCTCAAGGAACACAAGTGTTTTCACAGCCTCGTGGGCCGACGAACGATGGAGGTGACATTCGATTCGAACAGCGCCTGCATGGACAACGGCCGATTGTCCAGTCGTCGCAATAAGACAGATGGTGCTTGTCTTTGCGACTGAAATCGAAGACAGTAGTACAATGAATGCCCAAAGTTTATTAAGTAAGGTTTCTAGGTCGAATATTTTCCTTCAACAGATAAAATGAACCGTCGAAAATGTGTTAGTACTCCCTCAAAGACAGTCGAACTCACAAAGCAGCTTCTAAAATCGAGTGTTCGGTGGCAGCTCATTTAGTCAGGGCTAATTAACTCAAAGCTAAAAAAGAAAAACGACGACAACAAACAACAGAAAATACAACAGGTTTGGGCTCTCATTCCGGAGCTTTGCTCACAAATGTGAAGCTTCTATTTTTTGTTATTTGTGGTCAGTCTCTTCCCTCGTACCTTTGACTGCAAAGCAGCTGCCTATTAAATAATTTACCCATGGACTCAGACATGACATGGACTCAAACATGAGTCCAGAAATGGACTCAAACATGAAAATATTTACAAGTAGTAATAGGACCGCTGTATTTCAAAACAATAACCCAGCGAAACTAATTACCTGCCATCGTCTAATAACTGGCACCTCATCATCATCATCATCATCATCATCATCATCATCAGCCTGGTTACGCCCACTGCAGGGCAAAGGCCTCTCCCATACTTCTCCAACTGCCCCGGTCATGTACTAATTGTGGCCATGTTGACCCTCCAAACTTCCTAATCTCATCTGCCCACCTAACTTTCTGTCGCCCCCTGCTACGCTTCATTTCCCTCGGAATCCAGTCTGTAACCCTTAATGACCATCGGTTATCTTCCCTCCTCATTACATGTCCTGCCCATGCCCATTTCTTTTTCTTGATTTCAACTAAGATGTCATTAACGCGCGTTTGTTCCCTCACCCAATCTGCTCTTTTCTTATCCCTTAATGTTAAACCTATCACTCTTCTTTCCATAGCTCGTTGCGTCGTCCTCAATTTAAATAGAACCCTTTTCGTAAGCCTCCAGGTTTCTGCCCCGTACGTGAGTACTGGTAAGACACAGCTGTTATAAATTTTTCTCTTGAGGGATAATGGCAACCTGCTATTCATGGCCTCAGAATGACTGCCAAACGCACCCCAGCCCATTCTTATTCTTCTGATTATTTCACTCTCATGATCCGGATCAGCAGTCACTACCTGTCCTAAGTAGATGTATTCCCTTACCACTTCCAGTGCCTCGCTACCTATCGTAAACTGCTGTTCCCTTCCGAGACTGTTAAACATTACTTTAGTTTTCTGCAGATTAATTTTTAGTCCCACCCTTCTGCTCTGCCTCTCCAGGTCAGTGAGCATGCATTGCAGTTGGTCCCCTGAGTTACTAAGCAAGGCAATATCATCAGCGAAGCGCAAGTTACTAAGGTATTCTCCATTTACTATTATCCCCAATTCTTCCCAATCCAGGTCTCTGAATACCTCCTGTAAACATGCTGTGAATAGCATTGAAGAGATCGTGTCTCCCTGCTTTATAGGGATTTTGTTGCTTTCTATATGGAGGACTACAGTGGCTGTGGGGCCGCTATAGATATCTTTCAGTATTTTTACGTACGGCTCGTCTACACCCTGATTCCGCAATGCCTCGATGACTGCTGAGGTTTCGACTGAATCAAACGCTTTCTCATAATCAATGAAAGCTATATATAATGGTCGGTTATATTCCGCACATTATTCTATCACCTGATTGATAGTGTGAATATGATCTATTGTTGAGTAGCCTTTACGGAATCCTGCCTGGTCCTTTGGTTGACGGAAGTCTAAGGTAATCCTGATTCTATTTGCAATTACCTTAGCAAATACTTTGTAGGGAACGGACAGTAAGCTGATCGGTCTATAATTTTTCAAGTCTTTGGCGTCCCCTTTCTTATGGATTAGGATTATGTTAGCGTTCTTCCAAGATTCCGGTACGCTCGAGGTCATGAGGCATTGTGTATACAGAGTGGCCAGTTTTTCTAGAACAATCTGCCCACCGTCCTTCAAAAAATCTGCTGTTACCTGATCCTCCCCAGCTGCCTTCCCCCTTTGCATAGCTCCCAAAGCTTTCCTTACTTCTTCCGGCGTTACTTGTGGGATTTCGAATTCCTCTAGACTATTCTCTCTTCCATTATCATCGTGGGTTCCACTCGTACTGTATAAATCTCTATAGAACTCCTCAGCCACTTGAACTATCTCATCCATATTAGTAATGATATTGCCGGCTTTGTCTCTTAACGCATACATCTGATTCTTGCCAATTCCTAGTTTCTTCTCTGCTTTTAGGCTTCCTCCGTTCCTGAGAGCTTGTTCAATTCTATCCATATTATACTTCCTTATGTCAGCTGTCTTACGCTTGTTGATTAACTTCGAAAGTTCTGCCAGTTCTATTCTAGCTGTAGGGTTAGAGGCTTTCATACATTGGCGTTTCTTGATCAGATCTTTCGTCTCCTGCGATAGCTTACTGGTATCCTGTCTAACAGAGTTACCGCCGACTTCTATTGCACACTCCTTAATGATGCCCACAAGATTGTCGTTCATTGCTTCAACACTAAGGTCCTCTTCCTGAGTTAAAGCCGAATACCTGTTCTGTAGCTTGAGCTGGAATTCCTCTATTTTCCCTCTTACCGCTAACTCATAGATCGGCTTCTTATGTACCAGTTTCTTCCGTTACCCGCTGAGGTCTACACTAATACGAGTTCTTACCATCCTATGGCCACTGCAGCGCACCTTGTCGAGCATGTCCACGTCTTGTATGATGCCCGGGTTAGCGCAGCGTATGAGGCCTGTTTCATTTCTACTCTCGCCATTTGGGCTCCTCCACGTCCACTTTCAGCTATCCCGCTTGCGGAAGAAGGTATTCATTATCCGCATATTATTCTGTTCCGCAAACTTTACTAATAACTCTCCCCTGCTATTCCTAGTGCCTATGCCGTATTCCCCCACTGCCTTGTCTCCAGCCTGCTTCTTGCCTACCTTGGTATTGAAATCGCCCATCAGTATGGACGACCGCACGCCAAGTTTCATCCTAGACGCCAGCGCTCGTTTCTCCCCTGGCGGAACGATTTCATCTCCAACGGGTGTAGGTTTCCGTCGCCGCTTCCCTTAGCGGTCGCGCCCGCGTTCAGTTCGCGCTGCGCGCGAAACGTCTCTTGTTTGCGACGGCGCCTCTTCGGATGACCGGAAATTATTATTGTGCTGTTAACTGTCACGACAGCAATGTAAACAGGAAAGGGTTGATGCCACCAGTGAAATTCTGCCGATTCACAAGAAAATGGTACGAAATAAGCAGACGACACACATGGATTACTGCGGTGCGCCGAGCGAAGTAAACAACTGGAAAACGAAGCGAGCTCGTTCATTGATCACTCCTGAGTGTATGACGGTTTTTATATGTAACCCACATGAATTTAATAATTACTCGGTACATAATCCTTTTATTCATATAAAAACTTTAGGTTGTTCGACGAGCGCTTGTCCTGTCTTCTTTCTCGTGTTTCGTTTATGTGTGCGCTGCCCAAGAATGGAAACCACTTCTGTTGTATGCGCTAGCAGTGGCCGAAGTTCACGCGTGCCGAGAAATTGAATATGTGCACGATGCATTGAGCATGACCAGAGTTCATTCCCACTTCACCACTGCACCGATCGATCGAATTGCTGGACGATACGCGCCCGCGTCTTGGTCACGCCGGCATTGCTGAAGCAGGAATGATATTACTGATACTTTCAACTTCCGTCTCTTGAGCACTGTTAAAAAATGGCCAAGCTGTCTACACTGCTGCTTCTATTCCATATTGTAGGTGACGCACTAGTTAAAGTTGTGTTCGCATGTCGTACTTGTGCTATGCAGCGATATATTTTTGAGAGCAGCATTCCGGGCAAGTTGGTAATCCATTACTTAAATGACATTGCGCGACAAAAAACGACACGGACGTGAGAGACGACGCACCAAGCGCTTGGTGTGTCGACGACATGCGCTTGGTGTGTCGTCTCTCACGTCCGTGTCGTTTTTTGTCGCGCAATATCATTTAAGTCATCGACATATTTTGTTTATTTCCGCACAGTGTCGATGGAAGACCGTTGTCGCCATCAGAGACAACACGGATTTGTAGCAAACGTATTGTGAGAAACTGCAAAAATGACTTTAGCTCGTATGTGCCGTATGTATGTGCCGCATCGTATGTGCTGACGATTTTTCCGGCGGTACATACGATGTCGTTTCCAATCACCTGCTCAGCGTCACTTACATGGTTAAGCAGACGCTGCCCTTTCGCCGCATTGCAGCCATAAAAATAATCGTCAAACGAGCCCCAGACATTTTAAATGATGTTGGCGCCCGGGGATTGAGGCGGCCACTCCAAGAGAGTGACTGTGCGCTCTTCTAGCAGTTGTTGCACCACATGAGCAGTGTGGATCGGCGACCTATCGCGTTAGAATATATAGTCGCCTTCCAGAAACGGGCCGTCAAGAATGTATGGAATCAGTACGTCGTCTATGACTGCCCTGCAGCGATGAACTTACCTTCGAGGCATATCAGTTGGCGTCGCACAACGCATAGTAAAGAATACCGGCTCATTTCACGCCGTAACGATGAGATCGGCGCCCTGCAACTGATAGTAGAACGTTTAGCGACAATGCGGCCAGCGCGCGCGCCGCCGTAGCAGACGACGCCGTTCAAGATCCCGCCCCTCAAGCACCTGCGCGAGCTGCTGCCGCCGCCTGACTCAAGCGCTCGCCGCATCGCGATGCAATGCGCTCCGAGTTTTCCCCTAAATGTGAAACAGACTGTACACCGCCCTTCACGCGCACACACGTAGGCACACACCGCGCGCGGCGCGAAACGTGCCCAAACACGCGCAGTGCAGGAGGCAATCAAGGCGGCGCGAACGAGAGATGGGAGAGGGGTACCACCCGCTAATAGAATTTTGCTTCGCATGCGGCGCTCTCAACGCCGGCGCAGCAGCGCCGCTCTCGGTGCCGTTCTTGTCTATAGTGTATTTTGTTTTCACTCTACCCATCGCCGATTCCACGTCGTCATGGAAGCTTTCGACTTCCTGGTCATCATGACTGGATGTAGGAGCGTAGACCTGTACAACCTTCATTTTGTACCTCTTATTAAGTTTCAGAACAAGACATGCCACCCTCTCGTTAATGCTATAGAATTCCTGTATGTTACCAGCTATATTCTTATTAATCAAGAATCCGACTCCTAGTTCTCGTCTCTCCGCTAAGCCCCGGTAGCACAGGAAGTGCCCGCTTCTGAGCACTGTATATGCTTCTTTTTGCCTCCTAACTTCACTGAGCCCTATTATATCCCATTTACTGCCCTCTAATTCCTCCAATAGCACTGCTAGACTCGCCTCACTAGATAACGTTCCAGCGTTAAACGTTGCCAGGTTCATATTCCAATGGTGGCCTGTCCGGAGCCAGGGATTCTTAGCACCCTCTGCAGCGTCGCAGGTCTGACCGCCGCCGTAGTCAATTGCTTCGCAGCTGCTGGGAACTGAGGGCCGGGGTTTGATTGTTGTGTTCATATAGGAGGTTGTGGCCAAGTACTGCACCAGGGTGGCCAATCCTGCTCTGGTGAGGGAGTGCGTTACCGGTTCTGGTCACCGGGATCAGGCCACACTCCAGGCCTGTTTATGCAATTTTATCAACACGCGGATTTTTTTTTTAATCCGGTGGAAAATTGCGCGGCACCGGGATTCCAACCACGGACCTCTTGCACGCGAGGCGGGTGTTCTACCTCTACGCCACCGCTGCACCTCAAGAAGGGTGGAATGCTGAACTTCGAGCAATAGTTCGGTGATTTAGTTTCCCAAGTTCCATTCTGACGATCGTACGATGCGTACGATCGACTTTACCCGGTTACCTCTGGATGAAACGACTTACCGTATCGCGTGAAGCATATACAATCGTGTGTTCATATCGATTACCCTTATCTTGCCTGCCTTTCGACTTGAAAATATGGGCGCGTGACACTTTGCAGGCCACCAACATTTTTTCCATGAAAGCAGATAACAAATTGGAAGCGAAATTCTTCTGGCAGAAAGCACATGATAAAACCGTTGCGGACGATTGTCACTATCTAAGTACCGTCGAGCACAGCGAAATAATGGCGAGATCGTAGGCATTTCTGAGATATGGGCAGCCAGTAAAGGCCATTTGCACTGATCTCTGTCCGAACGCTCTGGACGAACCCATATGCTAGCTGTGCGCGTAAAAAAATATTGTCGGGAAATCTGTGAATAACCTCCATGTTCTCAGCAGCCATGCTACAACCTAAAGCATATATTATTGGACTCTTTAAGCCGAGATAAGAAAAATGCAGTTAGAACTCATAAATAAGAACAGTTACTTGCTACTTTGTGTTAGTCCTAGCAACCATTAGCATAATGTAGAATATTTGGGCTGACTTTCTTGTTTGTTTTTGTACTGTCTATATTGTGAGTGTACCCGACGAATGGTCAGCCTAAGCTAATAAACGAGCATTCAGACGAACACGTTGGTGTTTGTGCTTTGTTTGGAGAACTGGTGCTCAAGAAATATTGATACCAAATGCATTTTAATTTCGTGTCAGCGACTCTGCGAAGCCACAGTGGAAGAACATTTGAGTGCGCCTCATATAATTGCTTAATCAAATAAACGTCAGTCTATAGAATCCGCCAGTATAGTTGGTTTGGCCAAGTAACAACCTGCCAAAAAGGTTGCAACAAACGTTTTTGGAATTTCGCATGTTCGAGCGCCTCTCCGTGCTGTTTGTCTGCTTCAAGTATTGAGTGCCAAACTTTAAGTAAAAGTTTATTTTTGGTCAAAATAAGCCCTCTGAATGCCTACGTTATATATAGTTTAGTATAATTCGTCTAAACAGGAAAACGGCTTCCCAAAAAGCTCGACATATGTGGTCATTACATGTACCTTAAATGCATACACGAATTGTTTTTTGTAACCTCAGGCCATAAGACAGAAGGTGTTCCCCTCCCCAAAAAGTTATCAATGCATAGAGGAACTTCTAATCGCTCCATTTCCAAGCAGGGTGTCTGCGTCAGCTCGCGTTTGGTGTGTTGCGACACCACGTACCCAAGCACACGAGAGTACGTGGTGCAGGAGGGCACGAACCATGTCTTCGGAAAGGGGGATAAAGAGGGTAGAGCCCATGCCGGGTGTTTGGACCTATAAGGCCCCCGGTGGAGGCAACACACCTCTTTAGCCTCTCCTTCCCATACACGGCACCTCAAGACTGACCCACCTGGAGGAAAGCGGCAGTCGCCTTTTCCTGTCCCACTCTCAAATCTTTATCTTTTCCTCACATTATTCCATCTTTCCTGTCTCCTAATTATGTTATTTCATTTCCAAGTTTCCGGGCAGCTAGGGTTAACCATGTGGACATGACGTCCCTTCGTCATGGTCATATGGTTATAGCAGTTACGTGTGGCTAGTGGTTTTTAAAACACTCCCGCGTTGGGTTCAATGGTGGCCGGCCAGCTTAGCTGCCGAACGTACATGCATTTCCATGGATAAAGCCCCCTCTTCAGCAAAACCTGATCGGAGGGCGAAAAGGTATCGGACCAAGGTAATAAACTTGACTAAACCTAGTGATAGCTTTACAAAGGTTTTTGTCATCATGTCTGAAACTGAACGAAAAATTCAAGAGTTTGTTCACCTTCCTCATTGCCAAAGCACTCAACGAGTGTATTGGTCAGATCTACAAAGCAAAGAAAATTAATTCTGCAGACATCTTGTTCGAAGTTATGACGGCTGAACATAGCAAACAGATTAAGAAACTTGAGAAAATCGGCAACAACATTGTGTCTGTCTCCCCACATCGTAAACTGAACTACGCTAAGGGTGTAATCTGAGATACATAACTCCTAAAATGCACAGACATAATATAATCATAATACAATCTCACTATGGTGATCGATTTGCACGGAGCGGAACACTGATACGCTTCCGATTACATCGACTGTACGTGCATATGATATAGTCTCGACCGGTGCTATATCGCATATAGTTGCTGCACAGCTTCAATGTTCCGAAGTGCGCCCGTATGCAAGCGAACTGACGAAGCAACTTTTGTGATGTGCGCGTACACGCGCAGACTCATCATTGCCATAAAGCAGTACACGCCTGTACGACTGTTTTAAGCGTTTACAAGCAAGGCCGGAACGGGCATAAGAGCATGACGCATCCGCAAACAATCGTGACATCTTTGCATCGTCATTGCTGACTCACAATACAAATTAGCTAGCATCGATCCTTCATGAGGATACAATTCATCGAATACCTGGGATTTGGTGTCGCCTCAAGCCTTCATAAACGCGTGCATGAACTAACATGCATCGGCTCGGCGACGCGTATGTTACAGTGCCCATCTAATCGCGACCGCCATATTAACGCTCTGTCAGTGGCATCTGCTAGTCAGTCGTGCAAGCAGCAATACTGAGGGTGTCGGAAGGCTGCACGCAGACATCCTATCGTTGCAAACAACATTGCTGTCAGTGTCGGAAGGCTGCAAGGCAGCACATGTCATTGCAAACAGCATTGCTGTCAGTGACGGAAGGGAGCAAACAGGAATGGTGTCGTTGCAAACAGCATTGCTATCGATGTCGGAAGGCTGCAAGTCGGCGCCTCTTGTTGCAAACAGCATTTCTGTCGGTGACGGAAGGCAGCAAACAAGAATGCTGTCGTTGCAAACACCATTTCTATCGGTGTCGGAAGGCTGCAAACAGGAATTCTATCGTTGCAACAAGACCTTTATCGTTGCACATAGAAATGATGTCGTTCCGTCAGAGAGCGAGAGAGAAAGAAAACATTTATTTGGACTATCGAAGTCGCTGCTCTTAGGGTCGAATCGGTGGTGTCCTCATTCCAGGACTCCGTTCGCCAGGGCTGCTCGACGTACTTGCTGGACGAAAGATTTTTGTCCCGCCTGGGTATCGCCGGTCAGCTGTACCTCCACCGCTCTAATGACGTGCTAGGCGTCTTTAAGTATTGAGGTTTGCCCCCGCACCCCCACGAGATGTAGGGCGTGTGTCACCGCACCAGGGGCAGATGCCGCGATATGTTTGTAGCACGACCTACTGTATAAGGGGCGACCTGCGCGTGCGGCGCTGCGCCAGCGCCGCTGATTTGCTTTTGCTTGTGTGGCTTTCTTTAGTTTTCCAAACCGCCGCCGCGAACAGTGGCGCTAGTGCTCACCCCCACCTACCCCAATCCTGTGGCCGGCCGCACGCACGGGCAGCAAGCATTTTCAGCGAGAGCACGGAAGGACGCAAACGCACGCGCGGGACAATCCATTGGCTGAGTGCTTGGTGATCTGTTGGTGTAGCTAGATCTTGATTACCAGATTCTATTTCAGTGGCACTGTGATTCTCAGCCCCGTGGGCGCCGGCTTTCGCGTTTGCGGCTTCTTCATGCAGGATGGTTTACTTCTGCATACCGTTGTGAAAGTCAAGCGGCTGAGCATCAAGAGGAATTTCATTTCATGAGTTCCCCGTGACCGATATTAGAAACCAATGGTTGAAACCTGAACAACAACAACAAAAAAAATTGGCTGGGGCTTAGCTAAGGTTAAGCCTGGATATCTCGAAGTGAAAAGGTTCGGTGATGCTTTATGATTTAGCCTATGATTATTCTTACGGTTTAGGTTATGGTTATGCTTTATAATTTAGCCTATGGTTATATATGCTTACGGTTTCACTTATGGATACGCTTAAGATTTGGTAAGCTTATGGTTATGTTATACGTGTGCCTTGTGTAGTGATGCAAATTGCTTATGAATGATATATACCATAAGTTATGCAGGATTATTAATCTTCTTTATTCATTGTTGTTGGGCACATTGTCTTGCGATTTCTGTACAGTCATAAACACAGCTCTCTGTATCGGTAGTATCACTCTCTTCTCCTTCCATGTTGAATGCGCACGCCTGTTCTCTGGCAAGCGGTAATATAGTCGGTCTCCGCGATAAACACGCGCTTGCGGCGAACGTCAAACGACGACGCATAGCGCGCGGCAGTGGCCATCTGCGCCGACTCCGAACACGCTTTTACGGAGCCAATTCCGACATACGCCGGCTCGCGCGAAGCGCGGTGTTGACTAGCGTAGTGAAGCTTTTCGTTTCAAAAGCCCAACTCCAGAAAAGTGCTTAAAGTGTAGTGACTATCTGTGTGATGGTACAATAAAGCGCCCTTGGAATTTTTCAAGCTAGAGTTTCGTTATCATTTGGTAAAGCGGCGTAAATAAATACGTCAATAACAGCACATTTTTACGATTGTGGCATGCACTGCAATTAAAACTGCTCACGTTCTACCGCGCTCTCAACGGCACGTCACTTCGGTGAACGTGCCGAATGCAGCAAAGGAACGTGTGGGCCCGGCAAAGTGGTACGTAGTGCGTTCATTGCGTCCGGCTCGGGACTAGCGAAACCTACGGGAGAATGAAGTGCGGGCGCGCTCATGCCTCGGCTAGCACGGAAAGTGCACACCAGACCATATTGGCACCACAGCGCTAACCAACATTTTAGCAGACAATGAGGAAAAAAATAAAGCTCTAAGGGATTGTACTATTTCAATCCTAGCAGCCGCGCGGCCGCGCTTTCAAAGTAGTTTAATATTTCATTGCACTGCACAGCGAAAATAATCTGGGGCATGTATCGCATGTATCGACGCGCATTTTTCTAGCCGCACCCTGTCAATAATGTGAAATGCCGAGTTTACTGCAGCTCCTCTGCGAATTTTTACCGTCATCGCCGTACTCCTGAAGGCAGGGCCGGAACGTTTCGGGCGTTGCGGTGAGGGTGAGCACTGGCGGCATCTACCGGCACGCTTGGTCCCTACTCAATGATCACGTGGTATTTCTTCGGCCGCGGGCTGCCATAGGCGACCACGGGATGCGCAGGTCGCCCTTTATACAGTAGGTCGTGGTTTGTAGGTACATTTTGCTGTATCTGTGTAGGTTTGTGAATGTGTTAGTCTGAATAAGTCTGAAAGTTACTGCCTCTTCAGTGCTGAGCTTTCTGTGAGGGGGAGGATGAATCCTGTGGCTCAGTCGCTGGATCTCGAGTCGGTCACAGTAAATTGGATGGCAGGGGCATGAAGGTAAAGGGTGAGGATTGATGAGACGATTGGCTTTGCCCCGCTCGGTCGGTTAGCGCTCGAGCTAAGGCGTTCGCCGTTTCCTTCCCCACCAGTTCCACGTGGCCCGGCGTCCAAGTGATTTGATGGGATTCTTACAGCCTCGGGCCTAGAATATGAGCCGCCAGCAGCGGTGTTCGTCCGTTGATAAAGTTACGGCAGGCCTGTTGCGAGTCGGTAACGACATGAACTTCCCTGACTACCCTGTCTTGTTGCTTTATGGTCTCAGCCGCAGCAGGGGTCTCTGCCCTGACGGAGGCCGCGAGGGTCAAGGAGTCGTCTCTCCCTTTCACCGCGGCTACCGCGAAGAGGCCTCCTACAGGGTACGCCGCCACGTCCACGTGCGTCACGTACGCGTCACCGTTGAATTGTCGGCGCTGTCTGTCGACGCGAGCCTTGCGTCGTCCTTCATGGAGCTCATGACTCATGTGCTTCGGTATGGGGTTCGCCTTGATCTTGCCTCTGACCTCGGGAGGGAGTGATCGTTGCCCATCGAGGGCACGGAGCTCCGTTGCCGTTCCGGTCCGGTGGAGGATGGCTCTGTCCGCCACCGTGTTCTGTAGTCTGGCTTTTTGCGAAGCCATAACCGCGTCGGACAGCTCAGCGGAAGTGTTGTGGATGCCGAGGGCCGCTAACTTCTCGGTTGAGGTGGTGACAGGGACACCCAAGGCCGTTTTGTACGCGTCTCTCATGATGGTATGGAACTTCTCGGTTGAGGTGGTGACAGGGACACCCAGGGCCGTTTTGTACGCGCCTCTCATGATTGCATGGAATTGTTCTTAGTCGCGTTTGTTTAGCCAGTGGCAGTGATACGGCATGCTATACGTTACTCTGCTCATCACCAGAGCCTGGACGAGGCGAACGGTGTCCTCTTCTCGCATGACCTTGCGGCTTCTAGTTATTCGTTTGATAATCCGCGAGATCTGGTTGGTGGCGGACCTTAGGGTTTGGATGGTGTGGGAGGAATTCAGGTTGCTCTGGATCCAAAAACCCAGAATCCTAGTCTTATTGCTTTCGGTGATCTTCTTACCCTGTAGATAGAGGTCGATATGGCCGGGGGGCTTGTAGATTCCTCCTCCGTGCACCCGGATCACCTCGGACTTGTCGGGCTCGCAACGCATCCCGCTCGCTGCCGCAAATCTCTCCACGGCTGTCGCGGCTTCCTGAACGGTTGCCTATTTTCGCGCGAGGGCGCCCTTGGTGACCGAGAGCATGATGTCGTCTGCTTACAGGGCGTAACCTAGGCCGGGATCTTTCGCAGTTCTTTGGTCAGCGCCAGCATCGCGACGTTGAAGACAACCGGGGGAGACTATCGCCCCTTGCGGTGTTCCTTTGTTCGGCACGTCGATCGTATCCGATCGAGTCTCGCCTATTCCGATGGTTGCCGTCCGGCCCGTCAGGAACGATTTGACATAATGAAATAAGCGCTCCCCGCAGCTGATGTCATTCAGTCCCTTGAGGATGGCCTCGTGAGAGATATTATCGAAGGCCCCTTCCAGGTCGAGTGCGAGCAGGAGGTGTCCTCCTCCCTTCGGGATGCCCTTGAGAACTTCTTCCCTTAGGATTAGGAATGCATCTTGCGCAGAAAGTCCAGGCCTGAAGCCAAGCATAGTGTGCGGGAAGAGGTCACCGTCCTCTATGTAGTGTTAGAGGCGGGTTTCGATGACCCTCTCTACAGCTTGCCGAGGCACGAATTCAGATAGATGGGACGCAGGGCGTCGATCGCGGCCTTCTTGCCGGGTTTCGGAATGGCCACGATTTCCGCGTGTGTCCACTTTTTCGGTACGTAGCCCTTGCTCCAGAGTTCCTCGTATAGGTATTCGGTCAAGTCCAGGATGTGCATCGGGCTATGGTATCTTATCATGGCATTGGTGATTTTGTCAAGCCCGGGAACAGTGTTGCGCTGTGAGGCTCATTCCGCGGCATACACATCTTCCTCCGTGATTGGAGCGTCCAAATCTGGTCTTGGTTCCTGTACGTATTTTAGGACGCAGGGTCGTATAGGGTCACTACCCAGGTATTCTGTTTTTAGGGTGTCAATCAGATCCTGGCCGTTCCCGGGGAACTTATGAGCGACTTCTAGAAGCGTCCGACTGGTTGTCTATTTCACCTTGTCGGGCTCGATCAGGCAACGCAGGATGGCCCACGTCTGCGCCGCACTCAGGGTACCCTTGAGCGAGCTGCAAAACTGTACCCAATTTTGCGGCGTCTGCTCGGTCGCGTAATTTCTGGCATCTTCTGTTATACGCTCGATTAGTAGACGTAGTTTCCAATGTAACCGCTGTCGCTTCCACCGTTTCAGGAGGCCCTCACGGGCTTCCCAGAGGTAAGAGCCGCTGGTCGACTTCGGGCGTCTCGACCGTGCGCTGGATGGTTTTGGTGGTTTTGGGTCGA
The DNA here is from genome assembly GCF_023375885.2 of Dermacentor andersoni. Taxonomy (NCBI): domain Eukaryota; kingdom Metazoa; phylum Arthropoda; class Arachnida; order Ixodida; family Ixodidae; genus Dermacentor; species Dermacentor andersoni. Next base: position 27,793,840 of record NC_092818.1, read on the forward strand.
ATGATGATTTTGGCAGTCCAGCGGGGCCCTTGAACGGCGCTGACGGAAAGAAACGCTCCGCCTCTTTTTTTAGGCAATCCGTAGGCCCTGCACGGGAACGAGAGCTTTATTTGGAGCCATATACGGACTCCTTAGATGGGATTATCCTGACCGAAGTGAATGTAGACGAAACCAATGCAATATAAATGAAATAAATGATTTTGAACAATTTTCGATATGCCGTCCCGAGAGAAGAGGAGGAGGTGTTATAATATACGTCAGAAACAATTGGCTGTGCGAAAGACTGACCATAAGTATCAAAGAAGCAGAGATACTGATGTGATCAGTCGAATGTGCACGTGCATCATTCATAATCTGCGCTATCTACAGGCCACCAGACAGAAATATAGGCACATTTTGGGGGGAATTGCAGCATCTCTTAATGACACTAGAGAAAAAAGATAACATAATTCTGGTAGGTGATCTCAACATAGATACCTCTTCTACTACTAAAAATTATGTCAGTCACTGCTTGACTCTCATTTCAAGTTATGGCTTAGAAACTAACATCACAGAAGGTACACGAGAAGAATTCTTGGGGAACAAACTTACGACGTCATGTACTGACCACATACTAACGCGTGTTTCTAGCATGCAACCTGTAAAAAGTATTGTAAAGTAAAAAAAGTTGCTAACCATTATTTCATTGCTCTCACAATGTTCAGTGAAGACTTAACGAATTCACGTGAGGAAACTAAACAGGAATTCCACATCTTCGATAACCAGAAGATTTATAGATTAATTAAGGAATATCATTGGGACACTTTATTAACACTAAATCATTTACAAGCATACGAGAAGCTAATTGGCATATTTAAATCAATTTATGATAAAAGCCGAAAGATAATTACTATGAAAAAAAGGAAAATCGAGAAACCATGGATTACCAATGAAATTAAAGAGTTAAGTTACATCAAAGAAAAGCTGTGGCGCCGAAGTAGGGCTAATCAATCAGACGTGCAATTAACAGAATTTCGACAAACAAGAAATAAGCTAACAGCTTCACTAAGGCTAGCAAGGAGTAAATACTATAGTAATAAGCTAAACGAGTGTAAATTTAATTTGAGAAAATTGTGGAACATAGCAAATTCATTAACAGGCAGACAAACAAAACGCAACATAGACGAAACCATAAGAAATAATTTCTCCAGAAGACAAATGGATGAAATAGCAAACGAATTTAATAAGTGCTTTGCTAATACTGTTCAGAAACTTAAGGAAAATTCCCCTAGGGGTACAAGTGACATAACAATCAAATCAAACGTCAACTCTGCACATTTGAGTGAGGTAACTGATCTCGATGTTTGGGATGTAATAAGATCATTTTCCATTACTAGAATACCAGGATATGATGGGATTAGATCTCGTGAGATATTTTTCAACTTTGCTTGTTTGAAGAGTGTGCTGCTATATATTTACTCAGAAGATTTTAGCATGGGTAAGATTCCCAACGCAATGAAAACAGCTTTGAATAGGCCAATTTACAAAAACGGCAAAAGGCAACAGGGTTAAAACTACAGACCTATAGTAATCTTGCCGACATTGTCGTGTGTTCTAGAAAAGCTTATGCAAGAAGGCCTTGAAAAGCTTATGAAAAGGCCTTGTCAGGTGGCTCTTAGTGCCGCCTTTTGCCTTGGCACCAAGACCGCTCTTGAGCGTTGTTTTGTCAATAAATAAACAAACAAACAAACAAGAACATGGTTTCCTGTTGCGAAAAGTTTCAGCTGTTGTCTAATTCACAGTATAAGTTTCGTTGCAAGAAAAGCACAATCACACTACTAGAGGACTTTGCAGACGTAGTCAACAGTGAAATAGATAAAAATAAGATAGTAATTGGACTTTTTTTAGATCTGAAGAAAGCTTTCGACACGTTAGATCACGAAATACTTCTTGAAAAATTAGCTCAAATAGGATTCCGCGGGCCTTTCATAGAGGCTTTTAAAGAATACTTCTAAAATTCTTATCCGGTAGTTCGAATTCAAAATATAGACAGTGAGTTAATACACATAAAGCATGGAGTCCCACAAGGATCCATACTAGGCCCACTACTTTTTAATTTGTATGTGAACGATTTAGACCCCTCTAGCGCTAAACTCAAAGCTATACCAATTTGTGGATGATACTGCTTTAATATTACCCCATGAAAATCTTAATGAATGCGTTACTTTGTTACAGGACGATATATACAAAATAATGGCATGGTTTGAGAACAACTGCATATTTGTGAACAAAGCAAAAGCACAGTTAATCTATGTTTTAATTTGTGTCCGTGATATTTTCGAAGCATTATTTTGATGAATCCTTTAAAACAAAAAACGTCAAAACCCGTGATCTGCGCAAGACTGAAACATTCGTTCGGGCTAAAGCATTCACGAACTACGGTAAAAGAACGCGATCATTTTATGTACCGTTCTACTTCAATAAAATACAAGTTCCCAAAGTATCGTCATTCAGGAAAATAAAAGATTTTGTACGTCACATGGTTCTGACAAGTGGCTGGGAATAGCAGAAGCAAACCATGTGGCAGGAATTTTCTGATTCACTTTCGCTAACAATTCTATAAAACAGACTAGAGTATTGTCTTCTTTCGGTGTGTATTTTGTTCGTTTTACTTTCCAATAATGATTGATGACTACTACTTTTCCAACACATTGACAACTGTATATGATGAAATTAAGGGATGTGCTGTACATTTATTTTGCTGCTGTAATATGTCTTTGGTTAAACTAGGGCTCGTACAGGAACAAATACAAGAAATTAGACGAGCGATGGAGGAAAAGGGTGAGGGCATGGAAGGGAGGAGGGATTGAAAATGTGTACTTGTGTTATGCCTTGTTGAAGGCAAATACACAGTGGTCCGCATAAAAGCATCGGTGCCTTCGCGGACTACAGGTTACTGTTGTGGCGCATACAAGAAATTTAATTTTGCTATTGTACTTTTTTTATTTTTCTCCCTCCCTATTTGTTTCCTCTGTTCTTAGAGCACAAGACTATGCGATTTGGGCCAGAGCACTGCCCAGTCCCGCTCAAAAGCATCATTGCTTTGGCGGGCTGACAAAACATTTTACTGTATGTTTTATGTTCAAATAAAGAAAGAAGAAGAAAAGAAGAAGTCGCTACGCGGCAGGAGGGGCGGGGGGGGAGTCGTCGCCTTTTTTTTAAAAGAAGGCCTATTTGATGCCCCAGCGCTTGCAGCTGCGTGGGGCGTTGATAATAACGAGGTGGCGGAGGAGGGTGACAGCGGAGAGATCACCCTGCCTGCCACGCGCACTTGCTCGCCTCTGGCGAGCTTCTTCTTCGTTTGAAGTGCAAAGACCAATTGGAATAAGGACATTCCGATGGCGTCCCTTGCGAAAGGTTCTCTTCCATAATGGCAGAGTCGTCATGGCGATCTTCCGAGATGTCTTGGAAGCTCATGGCTCTGGTTTCTTGCGACGAAGGCCCGGCCGCAACTTGAACAATAGCAGTGGCGGTGGGTGAGGCTGTAGTAACAACTCCACCTCCACGGATTTTTTTGCTGGGAAGGTGTTCTTGCTGCAAGAAGAATACAATTTTGGAAAAATCACAATAAAATTTTAACCAAACACGTTGTGCTGACCTTCAGCACTATAACGCTTCCAAGTGCCGTTAAGGATGCTTCCCTGTACCTTTGAGCGAGACCATATTTGCCCAAACCCCGCCGGTGCTTTTGGTGTCAGAAATATGGGCACGCATTCCAATCATGTCGCGGAAGAGCAACTTGTGCTAAATGCGGTCGAACCGACCACGGTGATAAAACGTGCACAAACCAGTTGTGTTGCGCAAACTGCGGGGGTCAGCATGCGGCCTTTTTCAGATCTTGTCCTGAATGGAAAAAAAAAGATGTGACTGCATTGAAGGTACGGGAGGACATGTCATACAGTGAAGCAAAAAAGAGTGTCGCGTTTGCCGATAGAGGCACTTGCGCACAGGCTGCGCACAGAGGGCATGCGCTGCCGATGGTGTCAGTTGGAACCCAGGTGGAGCTGCTGGACCAAGTGTAAGCGCTCCGGCCCTCACCCAGACAAAAAACAGATGCACGTCGCCCCCCTCTCCCAAAAGGCCCAGAGGCTTCTTCTGGGGCTGGCGGTAGCCAGCACGCGGTAGAGGCAACAAAGGTCTCAACGTCGGTGCCGAAGGACCGCTTTCTCTCCAAGAAAACGGCACCTTCACCAAGCACCAGCAACGATGAACGCCCAAAGGGTGATTATACGATGGAAGTGTGTCCACCGGCGATGAATCAAACAAAAGAGCCTACATCTGGTAGGCGAAAAAAAATTCGGCCATTCCTCCTGGAAAACACAAAGGGGGTAGACTTCTCACTGCCCCTCCAAAGGCGACGTGACCTGAAAGGCACTTCCGCAAGCTTTTGCTCATTTATTATGTTATCTTTGTGACTTTACATAGCATTTCTTCTCGAAGTACTTAATATTCCACATCATCAAATATGGCTACTATTGTGCAGTGGAACTGCCGTGGTTTAACAACTAATCTTGATGACATTTATGATCTTTCCGAGGATGCTGAGGCTTCTGTTATGTGTTTGCAAGAAATTCATTTGAAAGGTTCCCATAAACAACCTCTGCGTCCATATGGCATCTGTCGCAAAGATAGGGAGCCGTCTTCAGTCGCATCCGGTGGAGTCGCTATAGTGTTTACTCAAAGTGTCCCAGTGCGGAAAATGATGCTTAACACCTATTTAGAAGCTGTTGCGGTAAAGGTTAATAATAGTATGTTCCCTGTACTTATCACCAGGTAGAATATAGGCCAATGGAATTAAATATCAACAAGTGCAAAGTAATGCGTGTCTCTCGTGCATCTATCTAGTAGTCCTTTTCCATATTACTTAAACAACGCTCCCTTAGCCGCGGTTTCATCCTAGGGATATTTAGGCGTTCATATAACATATAATCTAAGTTGGGCTTTTCATATTCAGAAGATAATTAACAACGCTAATCGCATGTTAGGCTACTTACGCCGTAACTTTTCAGCAGCCCCTTCATTTTTAAAACTCTTCTTATACAATACACTCATTCGATCTAAATTAGAATACGCCACTCAAGTCTGGGATCCAAGCACTAACAATTAGGTTGCATCATTAGAAATGGTGCAGAATCGCTCTACTCACTTCATCTGTTCCTGTTATAACCGCACTGCCAGTATAACTTCTATGAAATCTGATATCTCTCTTCCATCTCTAGCATCCCGCCGAACTTTTTCCATCGTCTTTATTATCCCCCACCCTCCGTGACGAATTCATTCTTCTGCCACATTATACATCCGACCGTGTTGATCATCGCTTTAAGGTTGGTATCGAGCCATGTCATAATAAAACCTTTCTTTACTCCTTTTTACCTCGAACTTCACAAGATTGGAATCATCTTCCTTCCGACATTGTTTTCATTAATAATAACACCCGATTTAAATCTGCCCTAGCGAACATTGTATAATTAGGAGTTACCATGTCTTACCATGCTTTGTCATATTATGTTTATTATGTTTATTATTATTTTGTTATCAGGTTTCTATGCGCTACGTTTATTCTGTACCCACTCCCCTGTGTAATGCTTCGGGGCCCTAAGGGCAAGTAAATAAATAAATAAATAAATATCACAAGAAACAAGTTGGAAAATCTTGTAAAGGAACTTCCAGAACCTTTCCTTTTATTGGGTGATTTTAACGCTTATAACAACATGCGGGGCAGTAGCCGCACCGATGAGAGGGAATGGAATGTGTACTTTTTTAACGATGGAAAGCCAACATATTTTATTGCAAAAACATAATCTACATTCATGCACTGACCTCTCTTGCATCACGGCGTCACTTGCTACGTTTTTTTTTCTTGGGACGTAAGGGAAAACCCACGTGGCAGTGACCACTACCCTATAGCACTAAAACCGACTGATGTGCCTCCAACAATGCCAGAGATGGAACCTGGGTAAAGCAGACTGGCATCTTTTCCTTTTTTTTTTCGAAATCTCTGAAATAGGGATTGACGATGTCATCGCACTTGATATTGACGACTTATGTGATGCGATAATGAAAAAAAATTTAGAAGCAGCTGAAACTTCATACCACTTTTATAACGGAAGCTTCCATGTAGATTAAAACTGTGGTGGGATGACGAATAGAATAAAGCTCGTAGGAAACAAAACTTTGCGTGGTCTCTACTGAACTGAACAGAAATTAGTCCGGGAAAAAGTGAAAAAGCTGACGGAGTTTATATAGAATACATTCCCTATATTTGACGAGAAAACGGACCTAAAAGGAAAAGCAGATATACTTAGCGAGCACCTTGCTACAATTTCGAGTGATCCTCACTACACTTCTGAATTTCTTAAAGTGAAGTCCACTACAGAAAAGAAAAATCTTCAAATATCACTGAATAGTACTCAGCCATATAACTGTCCTTTTACAAAAACTGAACTCTTCGATGCGATCAGTTAAGGAAAGAACCATTCAGCAGGTCCGGACAACATACACTATGAAATGCTGCGATACCTACACACGAACACGCATGACACAATCCTGCACCTCTTCAACAGGTTGTGGACGGAAGGCTATTCTCCAAAAGCATGGAAGACGGTGATAGCTATACCACTTCTAAAACCTGTAAAGGAATGTTCTCACCCAAGCAGTTATCGTCCCATTGCTTTAACCAGCTGTTTAAGAATCTATCTACAAGAATGTATCTTCATCATCTCACCATATGAAGATACATTTAACTATTTAAAAGCCACAGGAACCCTAGAGGAAGTGTAGCACATTTCAGGCTCTTATATTTTTACTTGGCCATTTGCACCCTTTTACCACATTTTAACAAATAAACTACTTCGAGAAAATGTACTTGGTGCATTATAGCCGGCACGACTGCTGTGCAAATTAAAATCCTAAATCATCGTCATCAATCTCTGCATTTAAATTACATCGAATAAGTTTCCCTGACTTTTCCTGGTCTCCTTATTTTTGACAGCTTCATATGGTTCTGACCAACAAAAAAAAACGAGCCCCTCCATTCCCTTCGACTTCTCGTTCGTATACCGGGTGTCCCAGTTAACTTGCACCAAAAATTTTAAAAAAATGAAAAGAGCCAAGAGCTCTAGAGAAATCATACATACTACCTATTAGCGCTAGTGGTGTGCACTTACAACTACTATTTATTTTCATCACTAAATAATTATTATTTAATTATTTGTATTTGGTCAACTTTTTCAATTATTGCTTGAATCTCTGAATCTCTAACATCTCAACTATAAAGTTGTACAGCGCCTCAAATAACCTCAGATTCAAGCATTCTTTTCCCGTTAAACTTAGCCTGGTTGCTTTTGCCGAAAAAAAGAACAAAATGCCGCGAAATACAAAAAGTCATGAGCCATTCCACTCTGTGAAGGTGTATGACAAGCGAAGCGGTTTAGCGCACGACACAGAGGTAACATAGAATTACGAACAAAGGTATCAACTTATTTATTGTCCTGATCGGTGGTCATCCTGACGGTAGGTATGCACACACATTCTCGTATAACCTCTGTTGTTAGATGCGTCCATTATTTAGGACAATGAATGGCTATGGCCCCCTATGACCCCCTGAATGACCCCCTTAAGCAATGGTTCATAACACATTAAATAAAATATTAACGCGGCCTCCCAATTACGACGGCATAAGGGAAATGAAATTCTACTCTGGAATGATAGCGGCAACACAGCAGGATGATAGCGGCCTGATAACCTCACACGCTTGCAAGGCAAAGCATAACGTGTTGTTGCCGCGACTGGCCGAGACGTTTGGTTTCCAACCTCCTCGCGCTAGTCGTCACTGGCCATTTGGAAAATACCTGGATTTAGCGTTAAAATTCGGTGATAAATATCTCGAATTAGGTTCAGCTTTCAACTTTCTTTTAAATGAGGGTGCATTGAAATGTTACGGCCTACAATTTAACCCTCTAAACAAGTGCCCCTAAAGCACAAAAAAGGATAACTGACATTATGTTTGGCTAACGATTCTTCTGCAACTCACGTTATTAAGCATGTCCACCTCGCCTTGGCATTCCTCCGCCAAAACGTCGCGTTCGCTCCGTTAACAGCCTTTTTGTAACAATCTGTATTATTTTCTAAAACGATACATATATATATATATATATATATATATATATATATAGGACTAGCCTTTCTCAAAGTAAGAAATACGTACATGCCTTCTGAATCCCTTTTTAACATGTTATACATAATAGTAATCCCGCTACTGACTACCGCAGTCATTTAAGTGTGATGGTGTAAAATAGAGATTGCACAGTGCAAGTTAATAAATGGTCACACACGCACAAAAATAATCATAAAGGAAATATTGTTTAGCCATGCCATTCTCGAACGAATGTACTCATCAAGTCTATTGATGATGCCATAAACAGAGCCGATCAATTGAACCCAGCCGACACTCTTAGAGGCAACAGTATGCCCGACAGACCTGTCTAGACTAATCTTGCGCTTACATACTCAGCATCTGCACCAAACGAGTTTTCTGTATTGAAACGTCTCCATAATATTCTGGCCAAAAGGCAACATCTCCGCAACATTCTTGTGACACAACCTCGCGTTGTGTACCGACGATCTAAGGGTCTCCGCGACGTGCTGACATCGTAGAAAGTAAGTGATGCCATGGATGTGCTCCTAGAAAGAAAGCCCTTCGCAATGTGTACATTCATATGCAATCCGCACAGGATGTCACGAGCACGTTTTCCGATTTCACCTTAAAAATTCACGGCTCATTCAGTCATGATAGTTGCAACGTAATACACATGCTCTAATGCCTTGTCTGCAGAAAGCAATATATCGGCAAAACGGAAACATCGTTTAGAATTCGCTTCATTAACCACCGGTCGCACGCTAGAACGCTTTCTAATCGTTCGTTATCTTAAACATTTTCGCTCACCGAGACATTCCTTTGAGAAACTTGAGGCGAATGTACTAGAATAGGGCTTTCGTTCTCGTCACGATGGCGATGCCCACGAGTCTTACCTATGCTCCAAATTTAGCACTTTGCCATCTGGTAAGAACGAAAGCGCGGGTACACTCACGAGCGTGGCTACAAAGCGACCTGAGTTGTTTGCTAGCGTTTACTCGCTATATGTAACATTGTACGCCTCTTTGTATCGCTTCTTTTTCTCTCATCTGGACAATAACATTACTAGTGTGTGAAGCGCAATATTATTTGATGCTTTGATTGTACACGTGAAAATAAAAGCCTTCCGTCGCGTCTCCTGAACATTATCGCGGCAACCGAGCAATTTCTATCACGTCCGATCCGACAATAATATTGGGCAGTACTTATTTTATATTTAAGATCGTTCATGTTTAGCTTCTTAGTTAATATTGTGAACTCTTGTGCACCAGTGCTCTATTTCGGTTATGCATTCGGGCGTGGACAGTGCATTGTTTCGCCGGGCTAATTACACTTGATTCGCAAAGCACATGTGTGTTGCGGCTGCGTATCTATAGGCACAAGCAACAGTTCGACCATAGCGCATGTCGAAACAATATTCTATAAAGTATTATTTTCTGTGCATGTGTGAGTATTTCATTAACTTTCGCAGTACATCGCAATTTTTGCACTGTCGCACTTGACTGTTCTTGAAGGTAGCGCGATTAGTATCATGCATCATATATAACATGTTATAAAGGGATTGCGGATGCAATCCTTTTGTCCACCTGCGGCCAGTTGTTTTTCAATCCAATTTAATTTCCGTTAATTTCACATTTCTTTAATTGAATTAGTAAGTGCTAGTAATTTTCCATATATTGTCCCTGGTGTCTGTTCGTTGGCTGCTTATGATATGATTAATAAAAATCGGGCCCCTCGGTTCCCTTTCTTCCCGTTCATTACATTACGAGGGTCTTCAAGTCGCCCGTCCACGTGCGCACACTACCACTTTTGCCACATCATTCTTCCCACGTTCAGCCTCGGACTGGAACGGCCTTCCATACGACATCGCCGCAATCACGTGCCCATACACGTTTTTGAACTGTATAATTAACATATTTACCAGCGAGCAAACTTGTACCCAAATATCTTTTCCTTGTGTATTTAATTTATTTTATTAGCTACCCACCCCTTATGTAATACCCCCAATCCTGGGGGCCTTTAAGGTAATTAAGTGAAGTCAAGTGAAGAAGTGAAGTCTTGAATCCTGCAATATTGATGCCTTCAGGTAGCATATTTGGGTTTATTGACCAGTTGCCGTCACCTAAATCGTTCACGTAATCATGACACCTGCGGCAGAAAGGATGTTCCACATACGCGGCGTAGGTTCGTGAGTGGTGGTGCTGAATACTACTCCCAGGGTTAGTTGTAGTAATAGAATATAAATACCGCAGAAAGTGGATTGGAAAACGCCGCAGGCGGTAGCTCAATTGGCAAGAGCATCGCACGCGTAATGCGCAGACTTGGGTTCATATCCCACCTGCAGCCAGTTGTTTTTCCATACACTTTCATTTCCATTAATTTATCATTTATTTAATTCACTTAGTAAGTGCTAGTAATCTCTCCTATCCCCGCAGAGGCGTCTCCGTCAGCAGGCGTTTGGTGTGTTGCGACACCACGTACCCGAGCACACGAGGGTTGGACCCTCCCGCGTGTAGCCGTGCGCGGCTTAGCCGTGTCCGGGGAAAGGGGGATCCTGGAGGTTGAGCCGATGCAGGGTGTTCGGACCTTTAAGGCCCCCCGGCGGAGGCAACACACCTCTTTGGCCTCTGCTTCACGTAGACGGCACCCCCGGACTGACCCACCCGGGGGAAATCGGCAGTCGCCTCTTCCTGTCTCTTTCTCCCCAAATCTTAGTCTTTACCTCTCACTTTTTGATCTGTCCTGTCCTCTTCTCTCTTCCATTTACTTCCTTTCTCCACGGCGGCTAGGGTTAACCTTGTGTGGCTATCCTACCTTGCGTACACCATATTTGGTTATAGCGACGGCGTACGACTGGCGTCGTGCAGACTTGTACACAAGCTCTGCCGCGTCCCCTCGTTGGGTTCAGTGGTGGGCGGTCGGCGCTGTTGCCGAACATACACATTTTTCTCATGGCAGCGCAAGCCTCTATTCTTTATGATCGGCGTCTGAAAAGATGCCGCACCGAAGCGACGTTCCAGTTCTCTTTTCGGAGCAACGCTCCATCATTTCCTAAGTTCTATGTACTACACAGTGAAAACAACGTACCAGTGAGAAAGCTCTCTCCATTCCTAGTGGCCAAGTGAATAAAAGAAAAAATCGGACCTACATACAAAGCCTCAAAAATGTCTAGCGGGGACCTCCTCCTAGAACTCAATGACCAAGACCGAGCGCAAAAGCTCACAGAACTTACCAGTATTGGTAACGCAACAGTGACAATTTCACCGCACAGAACATTAAATACAAGCAGGGGTGTAATATCAGAGGAAGATTTTATTGGCTTAAGCGACGAATAACTGCTGGAAGGTTTCCAGGAACAAAATGGCACCAAAGTCCAAAGAATTGTCATCCGCAGGAACGACCAAGAAATCCCCACAAAACATGTAATACTCACCTTCGGAACGAGTGTGATGCCTACCTCGCTGGATGCAGGTTATGTAAAGGTAAATGTTAGACCATATATTCCGAGCCCCAGACGATGTTTCAAATGCCAAAGGTTTGGACAAGCTTCACATGCATGCCGAGGACAAACAACTTGTGCTAAATGCAGCTCCAACGAACACCAATCTGAGAATTGCACCTCTTCCCCACATTGTGTTAACTGCAAGGGAGATCACCCAGCTTATTCGCGGTCCTGCCCTTGCTGGAAAAAAGAAAAAGAAGTCATTGCACTAACTGTTAAAGAAAAAATCTCGTTCTTCGAAGCCCGAAAACGACTGTCGTACCTTTCGCGACGCAGTTATGCCGATGTGGCGCAGGCGGGGGCAGCGTCACAGAGGCTTCCGGAGTCCTCCGAGCCCACGCGCAGTGGGGCCGCAGTGACTCCTCCCGCCCCCGTGGTGGAAGCAGTCAGTACTGCTCCGCCCTCTTCAACAGCCCTGCAGACACCAGTCCCGCAGGGTCCTAAGATCAAGCGAACTCCAAGGCCCGAGACACGTGTCTCGGCGCCAAACTCTCGGTCCTCCAGCGCCTCAGAGAGAGCAATGGAGGTCGAAACAAAAACCCCGGTGTCCTCAACACCGAAGAACGAGCGCTCCCTCGAGCGCGGTAAGAGGGACAAAATCCCAATAACAACTCAAAATAAGAAGGCGATAACCTAAGGGTTATCGCTCTGTTGTATCTGCCTTCTTCAGATCCATATCACCTAACATCTTTCTTATCTCCCATTCACTCGTTAATATCATTTTTTACCTTTCAATTTTACAATGGCTTTTATGATCCGATGGAATTGTAGAGGTTTCTTACGTAACTTAGGTGACATATAAGACCTGTTAATAAACTTCTCTCCTGTGGCCCTGTGCTTACAGGAAACCAACCTAGGCGATAAACACAAAAACATTTTAAAAGGCTTCACCGTTGTACGGCGCGACCGTACTCAGGCGAACCGGCTGTCAGGTGGTGTAGCCATTGTTCTTCCAGGTGGTATAGCAGCCAGAGAAGTGCCCATTAACACTCACATAGAAGCCGTTGCTGTCACCGTTTTAGCTCACAAAACCATCAGCATTTGTTCAGTATACATTCCGCCGCATTCGCATTTTACCGTAAGAGACCTAGAGTTAATTTTAAACCAGCTACCTGAACCATTTTTAATAGGCGGTGATTTTAATTCGCATAACACGTTATGGGGTAGTAAAACTACTGACAACAGGGGTCAAACGCTTGAAGATTTTATCCTAACAAACGACATATGCCTTTTAAACACAGGTGCGGCTACTTACTACTCCCCAAGCACAGGAGCTATGAGTTGCTTAGATCTAGCACTGTGCTCTCCATCTCTTTTTTGCGATTTTCAGTGGAATGTTATTCAGAACCCCTATGGTAGTCACCATATGCCCGCTATCATTAAAAGAACATCTACTTTTCCTACCATCCCACTGAGGCCACCCCGTTGGAAACTCCATCTAGCAGACTGGCCTCTCTTTACTGAAAAGGCCACTCTGGATAACATATCAGATGAGCTAACCATAGATGAAATGAACGATCAGATCACCGCCTGTATACTTGCTGCAGCAGCAGAAACAATCCCACAATCGTCAGGCTTCCTAAGAAAAAACCTAAAACCCTGGTGGACGAAAGAATGTACGCAAACAAAAAAACTACAAAACAAAGCGTGGGGTATCTTTCGGCGATACCCAACACAAGATAATCTACTCTCTTTCAAAAAAGCAAAAGCGAAAGCCAGGTACACACGCAGACAAGCAGAAAGACAGTCATGGAAAAATTATGTATCGTCTGTAAATAGTTCAATAACATCCAAACGAATGTGGGATCAGCTTCGCAAGTTTAGAGGCGATTACGCTTCTTACACTATCCCCATACTGTCACCTCTAGGCACACAAACAAATATAGAAGAACAAGCAGACATATTAGGGCAACATTTCCATGATATATCAAGCTCGAAAAACTACTCTGCTGCATTCCTGAAACATAAGCAATTAGCAGAAAAACTAAAGCTTCCGACCACAGGAAGTTCAGAGAGACTGTATAATAGCCCTCTAACACTTCCAGAAATCAACAGAGTCCTTACTAGTGGCAAAAAAACAGCACCCGGTCCGGACAGGGTACACTATGCAATGCTAGCTCACCTATCCCCTAAAGCAGTTGAGACCTTGCTTCATTTCTTCAACGTAATCTGGGAAGCGGGGAAAATGCCCAAAGAGTGGAAGAAAGCTATCATAATCCCGTTCTTGAAAGCTGGAAAGTCTCCCACAACAGCAACCAGTTATAGACCCATAGCACTCACAAGTTGTCTTGCAAAATCCTATGAGGCCATCATCAACATAAGATTGACATACGTCCTTGACACAGAAAACATGCTAGATAACCATCAGTGTGGATACAAGAAAGGTTGCTCCACAACAGATCACCTAGTCCGGCTAGAAGACTAGATACGTGCGGCCTTCCTACACAAA